>NW_004443953.1:12101388-12126758 GCF_000243295.1 Trichechus manatus latirostris | reverse complement strand
ACTGAGTTCTTTATCTCTTCATTTGATGTTCTAGGGTTTCAGGATTGTTGATTCTCTGTTTGGCTTAGTTTTTCGGATCTTTGTTGTGGAGGGACGGTGTGGTGCTTCTGCCTAGACCGCCATCTTGCCGGAGTCCTGGATGTGCCCCTTTTAAGAGTTTCCTTGTTTATTTTTCTCCATAGCTGCATTTGACATGTGGCTTGTAGAGCATCTCTCTTGTAGGGTGCAAATATTTCTTAATTTGTTTCTTTCTTGTGCAAATCTGAGATCCAAAGGAATGTTTTAATATCAGAACAAAGTTTCAAAGAATCCCCCCAGCACAGTCTTCTGATTTCTTTGGCAATTATACTCCCTTTAAAGATATAAGCTTCTGATCTGCTTGTTTCCAGGAAATTCCATATGCTTATACTTTACACAAGGTCTTTCTGAGACATAATTTTTATACCTAACAGATTTATTTGCTTTTCTGGCCCTATGAACCTTGCTTTCCACTTAAATGAGGATTTTTGAGCCATTTTGAAAAAGTAGACTTGAATCGGAAGGCCAGATATTTTATTGGGTCTTTGATATGGGGATGAGACTTAATGAACTTTTGTCTTTCAAGACTCGTCCTAATCTTAATTATTCTTCTTTCAGGTTTAAGAGCAGTCATATTGTAAAGTATTTTAAGGCAGGAGATGTCTGTATTCGTCTGTTCCTTTTCATTCCTGATGCAAACATTTTAAATCTTTCATTTATTGTTTAAATCTCTTCATTGCAATATTTTGCTAAAGTAAAAAGCAATATGTACAGTTTATTTTACTCTTTCCAACTACATTTAGAGCTACAGGTTTAGTACAAGATACTTTATTTTATATATATATGTATTTAAAAGTATCACTGCTGACAGTTAAATATTTTCCCATTATATCACATATGACATCATGTTCTACTTTTTAATATTACTTTTCTAGTCACACAGTGACCAATTGCTATAACAATCTCACACATTTTAGATTTTTGTTTTTGTAATATAACTCCTTTGGGGAATAATTTCTGTATAAATTAAGAAACTGCTGGTTATACCCCAAAAAAGTAGGTCTTCATGATCATAGGGTTTCTCTCCTCCGAGTGCTTATTTAGGGACAGTGTTACTTAGCTTCTGTCATATGGTAGCATGGCCAGTTTCACCATTTGAATTCTAAGGTCATCATGCTTATTTGCACCAACAGAGACAGAGAGGTGAAAAGAGAATGTTTTTTTTTTGTTTTTTTTAAATGCCAGAGGCTTAGCAAAGGTACAAATCACTTCTAACTAAGCTTAATAAGCCAAGATCACAAGGAAGACTGGAGAATGTAGAACAGTACAAAAAGGAACAGGATTAGTAAACAGCCAGTTAATTTCAAAAACAGAGAGTCATTGTAGGGTTCTTAGTATAAGAGTAAAAGAATCTGAGCTGACTCTTTTCTCAATTAAAAATATTAAGTGGATTCAAATATGTTAATTGAGATGTCAAGAATTTCATATTTATTAATCAAAAATATAATTTGGAAAAAGAATGGAGACAATTTTTGGAAAACCTGAAATTCTGCAGCTGTATTAAATAAATAGATTCCACAGAAAAATAGCAAAGCTGTAGTATTAAAGAGAAATATGGCTAAGAAATTATTTAAATATATGAATATGTACAAAAGCAATTATGTTGTGTATGCTTTCTATTAAGAAGCTTTTTATCCCTACAATTATATGCTTAGTATATGCTGTATTTTAATAAAAAACATTTAATTTTTCCAAATATATTTATCAAATGCTTATTTTATAAGTGCGCCAATAAAATCAAATGCTTTTAATCAATAAATAAATATGATAAAACTATATAATTTTAATTCTTTTTGGTGAACTCTTTAATCACAAGTGTTCTGTTTGGATAATAAATGATAAAAATACTTGCCTTGAACAACTTGAATGATAAATTCATCTAATACTTATAGGGTGAAGACTATGTTGAGTAGATTTGAGAGGAATGATCAGTTGGTCAATGATAGACATGTCAAGTTTGAAGTGTACATTGAAATCCATGAAGTGATATTGAAACGGCAGTTATGAGTGTGGAATTTGAGAGAGAGGGAGATATGACTGGACATATAAATCTGGTTGTTATTGTTGTTGGTGGTGCTTGCCATTGACTTGATTCTGACTCATGGCGACCCCATGTGTGCAGAGTAGATCTGATCCACAGGGTTTTCAAGGCTGTGACCTTTTGGAAGCAGATCACCAGGCCTGTCTTCTGAGGTGCTTCTGGGTAGGTTTGAACTGCCAACCTTTCAGCTACTAGTTGAGCACTTAACTTTTGTGTCATATGGTTGGTAGCCATCAGCAATAGATAGTATTTGATATTGTGAGTGTCTTAGTTATCTAGTGCTGCTATAACAGAAATACCACAAGTGGATGGTTTTAACCAAGAGAAATTTATTTCTTCAGAGTAAAGTAGGCTAAAAGTCCAAATTCAGGGTGTCAGGTCCAGGGGAAGGCTTTCTCTCTCTCTTGGCCTTCTCATCAGTGTTCCCCCGGACTAGGAGCTTCTCAGCGCAGGGACCCGGGTCCAAAGGACGGTCTCTGCTCCTGGCACTGCTTTCTTGATGGTATGAGGTCCCCCACTCTCTGCTTGCTTCCCTTTCCTTTTATCTCTTGAGAGATAAAAGGTGGTGCAGGCCACACCCCAGGGAAACTCCCTTTACATTGGATGTGATCTGGGTAAGGGTGGTGTTACAATTCCACCCTAATCCTCTTTAACATATAGTTACAATCACAAAATGGAGGCCAACCACACAATTCTGGGAATCATGGCCCAGCCAAATTGATACGCACATTTTTTCGGGGACATAATTCAAACCATGACAGTGAGTTTAGATGCATTTATCAAAAAATGCAATTTAGATGAAAAATAAATTAAATCAAGACCCAAGCCATGATTAACATTTCAACATTAAGGGAAAGAGTAGAAAAAAATCATCAAAAAAGAGTGAGAAGGAGCAGTTAATGAGTTACGATTGCATTTCTTGGAAACCAAGTGAAAAATATTATCAACAGGGAGGAAACAGTCAATTATACAAAATGATACTCATATGTCAAGAAGTGCAGATTTGGAATGACCACTGGATATGGACCATGGAGTTCTAAATAGTAGTTTTAGTGAAATGATAGGGCAAAAGCTTGGTTGTTATAAGTTTGGAGAAAATAAGTAGAGAGATAAAAGGATATTTGCAAGGCGGAGCAAAAAAATAGACGTACTTGTCAGGATAAGTAGAACAAGATAAGTTGGGTTTTTTTTATGAAAAAATATTATATTGCAGTCATGTGTCCCTTAACGCCCAAGATACATTCTGTGAAATAGAATATTATGTGATTTGGATGTTGTCCTAACACCGTATTACATACAGGCAGTCCCTGGGTAAGGAACGTCCAACTTACGTACAACCCGTAGTTACAAACTTACTCCTGTAAAACCTATGATATTAAAAATTCAAGGTACATACAATAGTTCAAAATAACAAATGGGACCTACTTTGTGACGTGTATTAAAACATTATTATTATTATTACTGTATTATTCTGTTAAAGATGTTTTAGTGTATCTGGAAGTATTTCTTTTTTTTTATGAATAGAAAGGTACACTATATACTGTATATTAAAGCAAACATTTAACTGACATTAGATACAAACTGTACATAACTGTTCAGACTTACATACAAATTCATCTGAAAAACAGACTTAGGAACAGAACTTATGGGACCATGGACTTATACGTGACCGGATATTGCCCGAATGGATGTTATACTGCCCATGACTGTACTTTCTGGGGGAGTGAGATTATTGTGTAGTGAACAAAAAATGGATAATGTAGAATACGTGGGGATACTACTAGTGAGTAGGCTAAAATAAGTACGGTCTACTTTAAAAATGGAAGGGTTATCTTCAATTGGAGCATAAATTTTTGTAACAGATGAGAAAGCAGCTAATGTAGTGGCAGATGCCTAGAAGTGAGAAGAAATGGTGATGGGAGATCGTGTAAATTATGCTTCGATTGTTTCAAATTTCTTAGTAAATAGAAAGAAGAATTTTATTACCAGAGTGAGGATATTTAAGTGTTTGAACTTTGAGATAAGAAGAGAATATGTGAAATGATCTCCTAAGAGAGTAGAAAAGTCAATGCATTAGGGAAGAACAGTTAAATTGCAAGGCAATTAAGGGTCCAGCTGACATTTGTGGTTTTGACTTTAAAGCAAAACCAGTTAGTGTGGTTTTGTGTGAGACTTTTTTTTTTTAATCATAGACTTACTGAAATGTGTGTTATACATGTTGAATAGATACAGATTTTATTTAACCAGAGTTATGGTTTTGCAAATCAAGTATGAGAAAATATGAAGAAGAAAGGGAGAAGAAAGTATAAGAAGGAGAGTAATTTTAATGATTTACCATACAATTTAAGTTTGGTGAGAAGAAGAGAAAAGCCCTGATGTAGAAGAGAGGTGGTAAAAAATAATAGGATCCTTGGATTAGATGTCATCTTGATGTCAAAGAATTGTTTGAGTGCTAGAGGGAGTGCATTGTTCTCTCATGCTCAAAGTTTGGGGTACTTAGAAATGATATTAGGGTGGGTTTGCAGTTCTTGATAATGACACAGTCTAAAATGTTTACATGGGAATGACAAGTGAGAGAGGAAGACCAGATCAGTGGTGGAGAGAAGGTTAAGGGCCTGAGAGGCTAGGATCATTGAAAAGGCCAAAAACCCGCTGCCGTCGATTCGATTCCGACTCATAGCGACCTTATAGGACAGAGTAGAACTGCCTCATAGGGCTTCCAAGGAGCAGCTGGTATTTTAGTTAGCAGCCAAGCTCTTAAACACTATGCCACCAGGGCTCCATTGAAAGGCCATGCATGTGTATTTTGAAAGAAAAAAGAATTCAATTAGGAATTATGTAAAGAGAATTTGGTGAGCAGGAGATAAAATCATTGAGAAATCAGGACTAACATCCTCCCCATTGCCAACTAGTATATTCTGACTCATAGGACAGAGTAGCATTGCCCAAGTGTTTCCAAGGCTGTATATCTTTTACGAAAGCAGACTGTCACGTCTTTCTCCAGCAGAGCGTCTAGTGGGTTCTAACTGCCAACCTTTGGGTTAGCAGCCTAGCTGCTTAACCACTACACGACCAAGGCTCCTTACTAACAACCTAGGGATCTGCATATTACAGCAACAATGAAGTTCAGTCGATGATTTAATTTGATGACATGAGATTTAAAACTGGGGGATGTTAGGGATAAATTTGGGAGAAATGTATGAAAACAGCAATGAGATATAAAGAGGACAACTACCATACTATGGACTTATGGAGGCCTGAGAGCTGTGGGAGAAAGACACGGTTACTCCTGCAGAAGAATCAGAGTCCTCAGGGCAGAATTAGGTTTTATTTAGAGCAAGATGACATAAGGTGTAGTTAAAGACGAGTTTGAGGACGATGATGCACCATTAATTTGCAGAGTTTTAAGAGGTGAGGAGGGATGAAGTAACATGGTTCATGAGGGGTCAGCTTAAAGTGTTTCAGAAATTGAAGAGAAGTTGAAGGTTTTAGAGTTGGGGAGGGTTGACTCAATGGGGATATAAAGAGCTATATGAACATCAATGTACGGAAGATGAGGATGACCTGGAATTCTGGGTCTTCTGATAGTGAAGTGACTATGTAATCTAAATAGATTAATGGGCTACAGGTTCTATACAAACTGAATTCCTAACCACAATACAACAAATGGCCATGAAACATAAGGTACCTATCATATAATGGGTGTAACATAATTTAATGTTCTCCAACTTGAAGAACACTTTATCCACTTTTGGTGATTATATCTACATTTCTATATTTCTCTCTCTCTATCATCACTCTATATAAGACTGGGCATGATGAGATCTTAAAATCATCCCTTGATATTATGTTTTTATTTATTTTCTGTCTCTCACATTGGAAAGGAAACTTTGTGAGAGGAAGAACCTTGTCTTTAATTGTTATTTGCCAACAACTAAAAAAAAAAAAATTGGCACATAGTAATAAATTATATGTATATATATGTATATATGTGTATACATGTTTATGTGTGTACATATTTGATACATATTACATATGTAATTAATATATAATACACACATATAGATACACACATATACATGCTCACACATATACATATAGATGGATGATTCAATGAAAAGGGATTTCCTAAAACCAATGTTTTGACTCTAGAAAACCTTTATTCTCCTAGTAACACTTCAGCTTTCTCTGCAAATCTCTCCTCAAAATCCCTTATTGTCCAATTATTGCAAATGTGTTTGTTAATAATTTCTATATTCATCCTGCCCTACATGTCTTTTATGATCTATATATTAAACATAGTAATGAGGGAGATTCTGGGGCAGAACTGTAAAAAGAAAGTGAATACCTCTTTCTCCAAAGGAATTTTTCTTTAAGAAACAAAGAACTAGGCTGATTACTACAGTCTACATAAATATTTTCACATTTCTCTCATCTTTATGCAACATAAATGGTTTTATCTAGAATTTCTAATATACTAACATTTTACAGTATAATTACAACTCAGTTTTTAAAATTTTACCCTTTATGAAATTGCCTTAGGTTGCAATTATATGGCTTGTGTTCAGTAATTAATTAAGCAGCTGATTCTAAATCCATATCATATTATTTGACTTCGTAAGCTCCCATAATAATGACTCTATTAACTACTATGAAAAATCTTTTCCCTTGTCCTAATTTTGCCTTTATTAATATTTACTCTAACCCTTTATTTTTGTATTATATATACTGTAAGATCAAACAGAAGATTGACTTTCACTATATCTTTTACTAACAATGGTAAAGTCTACTTTTTCAAATAACATAGTCAAAGACCCATATACAGCATTTATAATAGAGAAACAACCTCTATGATATCATGTTCAAAAGAGCTCCCAGAATTCCCTTTCACTGTGTTCTGAAATACTGGTCTCATGATTCTTTTGAGTTCTGGTGAATTCTCTCAACCATAGAGTATCTTCCTAGGGCATTTTCATTTCCACGGAACAATATCCAAAGTTGGTTTAAGTTGATAAGAAGGTTTGTCGCATGTCTTGCATTGTCCTCCTTGTGTTTCCCTAGCTATATCTATAGTAAAGTAAAATAATAACATTAATATGATAACAAATAGGATTTTTGTGGGCCTATTACAAATGCTGCACTGGGCACTTTACATTTATAATTTTATTATACTATCTACTATGAAGTAGATATAAGTATTGCCCACATAGCTTAAAGATCGGGAGCCTGTGATTACAACACTGACAAGTCATATAAATAGCATGAAACCTCTGGAGTGACTCTGTGTCCCATAATTACACCAATCTTTTACAGCCAGGATAAGATCTGGGTGTCCTGAAGATTATTTAATCATATAACTAAACCTAATTCTTAATTGTGACCCTTAAAAATATCATAGGTTTAATGAAAGGAAACATGTGTCTAGATAATTTAGCTTTAAGAACATAATAGTAATGAGGCTGTTGTTGCTCTTTTTTTTTTTTTTTTAACAAATAACGTTTACTAGGCCAATTATGCATATCACAGAATACAAATTTGCATCATTGATTAAACATGGGTAAATCACTCTAAATCCATCTTCACAGTTGTAAAACACACATTTAATCATTACTGTCAAGCTTAGTCACAGGCTACATGAAATTTTTAAGAGTGCCTAGAAAATGTCTCAGGGCACAAGTTAGTCAGTCCCTTTGGTACTAATATTGGAGATCTTTCAAATCTCTGTTTTTTGACTGTTGTTATTGTTAGGTGCTCTCCAGTTGGTTCCGACTCATAGCGATCCTATGTACCACAGAACAAAACACTGCTCGGTCCTGCACCATGCTCACAATTGTTGTTGTGCTTGAGCCCATTGTTGGAGCCACTGTGTCAGTCCATCTCCTTGAGGGTCCTCCTCTTTTGCTCTGACCCTGTTCTTTGCCAAGCATGATGTCCTTCTACAGGGACTGATCCCTCCTGGTAACATGTCTACAGTATGTGGGATGAAGTCACACCATCCTTCCTTCTAAGGAGCATTCTGTTTGTACTTCTTCCAAGATAGACCTGTTGGTTCTTTTGGCAGTCCATGGTATCTTCAATATTCTTCTCAACACCATAATTCAAAGGCATCAATTCTTCCGTCTTCCTTATTCATTGACCAGCTTTCCCATGCATATGATGTGATTGAAAATACCATGGCTTGGGTCAGGCGCCCCTTGGTCTTCAAGGTGACATCTTTGCTTTTCAACGCTTTAAAGAGGTCTTTTGCAGCAAATTTGCCCAATGCAATGTGTCTTTTGATTTCTTGACTGCTGCTTCCATGGGTGTTGATTATGTATCCAAGTAAAATGAAATACTTGACAACCTCAATCTTTCTCCATTTATCATGATGTTGTTTATTGGTCCAGTTGTGAGGATTTTTGTTTTCTTTGTGTTGAGGCATAATCCATACTGAAGGCTGTGGTCTTTGATTTTCATCAGTAAGTGCTTCGAGTCCTCTTCACTTTTGGCAAGCATGGTTGTGTCATCTGCATAACCAGGTTGTTAATGACTCTTCCTCCAATCCTGATGTCCCATTCTTCTTCACATAGTTCAGCTTCTCAGATTATTTGCTCAGCATACAGATTGAATAGGTATGGTGAAATGATACAACCCTGATGCACACCTTTACTGACTTTAAACCATGCAGTATCTCCTTGTTCTATGCAAACAACTGCCTCTTGATCTATGTACAGTTTCATCATGAGGAAAATGAAGTGTTCTGGAATTCCCATTATTCACAAAGTTATCCATTATTTGTTATTATCTACACAGTTGAATGCCTTTGCGTAGTCAATAAAACACAGGTAAACACCCTTCCGGTATTCTCTGCTTTCAGCCAGGATCCATCTGACATCAGCAATGCTATCCCTGGTTTTACATCCTCTTCTAAATCTGGCTTGAATTTCTGGCAGTTCCCTGTCAATATACTGCTGCAGTCCCTTTAGAATGATCTTCAGCAAAATTTTACTTGCACATGATATTAATGATGTTATTCGCTAATTTCCGCATTCGGTTGAATCAGCTTTCTTGGGAATTGGCATAAATATGGATCTCTTCCAGTTGGTTTGCCAGGTATCTATCTTCCAAATGTCTTGGCATAGATGAGTGAACACTTCCAGAGCTGCATCCGTTTGCTGAAACATCTCAATTGATATTTTGTCAATTCCTGGAGCCTTTAGTGCAGCCTGGACTTCTTCCTTCAGTACCGTCGGTTCCTGATCATACACTATCTCTTGAAATGGTTGAATATCGACCAATTCTTTTTGGTATAATGACTCTGTTTATTCCTTCCATCTTCTTCTGATGCTTCCTGTGTCGTTTAATATTTTCGCCATAGAATCCTTCACTATTGTAACTTGAGGCTTGAATTTTTTCTTCAGTTCTTTCAGCTTGAGAAATGCTGAGCGTGTTCTTCCTTTTTGGTTTTGTATCTCCAGCTCTTTGCACATATCATTATAATACTTTACTTTGTCTTCTTGAACCGCCCTTTAAAATCTTCTGTTCAGTTCTTTTACTTCATCATTTCTTCCTTCTCCTTTAGGTACTCTATGTTCAAGAGCAAGTTTCAGAGTCTCTTCTGACAACTGTTTTGGTCTTTTCTTTCTTTCCTGTCTTTTTAATGAACTCTTGCTTTCTTCATGTATGATGTCTTTGATGTCACTCCACAACTCGTCTGGTCTTCAGTCATTAGTGTTCAACACGTCAAATCAATTTTTGAGATAGTCTCTAAATTCAGGTGGGATATACTCAAAGTCGTACTTTGGCTCTCATCTACTTGTTCTAATTTTCTTCAGTTTCAACTTGAACTTGCATGTTAGCGGTTGATGGTTTGTTCCACAGTTGGTCCCTGGCCTTGTTCTGACTGATGATATTGAGCTTTTCCATCGTCTCTTTCCACAGATGTAGTCGATTTGATTCCTGTGTATTCCATCTGGCGAGGTCCATGTGTATAGTCACTTTTTATGTTGCTGAAAAAAGGTATTTGCAATGAAGAAGTCATTGGTCTTGCAAAATTCTGTCACACGATCTCTGGCATCATTTCTATCACCAAGGCCATATTTTCCAGATACCGATCCTTCTTTGTTTCCATCTTTTGCATTCCAATTACCAGTAATTACGAATGCACACGTATTGCATGTTCGATCAATGTCAGACTACAGAAGTTGGTAAAAATCTTCAATTTCTTCATTTTTGGCCTTCGTGGTTGGTGTGTAAATTTGAATAATAGTCATACTAACTGGTCTTCCTTGTAGGCGTATGGATATTATCCTATCACTGACAGCGTTGTACTTCAGGATAGATCTTGAAATGTTCTTCTTTGACAATGAATGCAACACCATTCCTCTTCAAGTTGTCATTCTTGGCATAGTAGACTATATGACTGTCCAATTCAAAATGGCTAATACCAGTCCATTTCAGCTCACTAATGCCTAAGATTATCAATGTTTATGGGTTCCATTTCATTTTTGACGATTTCCAGTTTTACTAGATTCATACTTTGTACATTCCATGTTTTGATTATTAATGGATGTTTGCAGCTGTTTCTTCTTATTTTGAGTTGTGCCACATCAGGAAATGAAGGTCCCAAAAGTTTGACTCCATCCACATCATTAAGGTTGTGGCAGCTCTTCCCCAGTTGTCTTTTGAGTGCCTTCCAATGTGGGGGGCTCATCTTTGGCACTATATCAGACAATGTTCTGCTGCTATTCATAAGGTTTTCACTGGCTAATTCTTTTCAGAAGTAGACTTCTGGGTCCTTCTTCCTAGTCTGTCTTAGTCTGCAAGCTCAGCTGAAACCTGTCCACCATGGGTGACCCTGTCCCGTATCTGAATAGCAGTGGCATAGCTTCCAGCATCACAGCAACACTCAAGCCCCCACAGTACAACAAACTGACAGACATGTGGGGGATTTTTTGACTAGGGTAGTTTTTAGTATATCCTGGTAACTTCAGGCTTCACTTCATTTCCCAAAATTCCCACAGGCGAGAAAATACTTAGAATAATCAGATATGATACAATGCTCAGAGAGTTCATTGGTTTCAATGACAAAAGAACATTGTTTTTCAAAAAAATAAACATTTTTAAAAAATAAACATTTGACTGATTAATTTTATAATCTTCATTACTCTAATGCTTGGCCACATCCATAGTCCCTGGGTTGTACAAATGGCTAATGTGCTTGGATGCTAACCAAAAGGTTAGAGGTTCAAGTCTACCCAGAACCTCCTTGGAAAAAAGGACTGGTGAATTTCTTCTGCAAAATCAGCCACTGAAAACCCTATGTAGCATAGATCTACTCTGACAAACATGGAGTTGCCGTGAGTCAGAATTGACTCAACAGTAACTTGTTTTTTGGCCACCTGCAAAATACAAAGGCCCTCTTACCCTATCTATCTTTTCTGGTATTCTCACTTCTTAGTGATTAAATATTCATACAGAAAAATTATATAAATATGCAGATTATAACATGTATATCTGGATAGGAATCTTTCTCTAATTATGTGTCTTTAGTCAGCTCTTTCTCATATTTGTTTATTCAAATTATCTGCTGGGTACTGTGAAGACTTCACATTCAATCATTAAAAAATACTCCTTCAATGAAAAATATTTTTTCTACTTCCTTGCTTTAACCAAAGTACCTTTTCTATGTGGACACTGCTTCCCTGGGGGCTGCTCAATGTGCTGACACCATGCAATAAAATGTTTGAATGAAAACAAGGTTTTCTGAGACTACTCCATTGCTGCATCCATGTTATTCAGCTTTCAACATTTGGCTATCATGTTTGAATCAACTTGACAGTAACATAAGCAACATTTCCCCCCAAAACCTAACCCCCATACCTGTGGAGGAGCACTGGTGGCACAGTGGTTAAGAGCTCAGCTGCTAATTAAAAGTTGGCAGTTCAAATCCACCAGTTTTTTTTTTGGTATACCTGTGAATGCAATCCTGTTTTGAAATGCATTTCTTCGTTATGTTAATGAGGCTATATCACTTCTGAGTTTTAAAAAGACCAGATTAGACACCAAAAAAAAAAAAAAAAAACCATAATAGGGGGAATAGATGCCATGTAAAATATCCATGGAACTGAGGAACTCAGGGGCTATAGAACCTGAAAGAGGCAAGAATCTTCCCCTAGAGAAAGAGAGCTTTCCCCTACAGCTGGTGCCCTGAATTCAGACATCTAGTCTCTTGAACTGTGAGAAAATAAATTTATCTTTTTTAAAGCCACCAATTTGTGGTATTTTTATTACAGCAGCACTGGGAAACTAGGACACACTCCTGACCATGGCTCATCTTTTTTTTTTTTTTACGTTCTGAATTCCAACCATTATTTCCTGGAACTTCAAGTTTATTCAAATGAACTTTCTTCCACCTTTTCATCATAATATGTTGACACTCCCGAAGTTAACTTCATCTCTTATCAAATCTGAGTAAGAATTCTCTGAATATATTCTCTACTATAAGGAAAATGTAGACAATATTTCCCTCACATGATTTGTTACAGACTCATTTGATAAATGATGAATTAAGAATAAAAATACTCCTCAGATATCTGATTTGAACTGAGAGAATAAGAAAGGGGAGATAGATATTAAAAATTAATCCTCTTCCTAGCAGTTACTTCATATTATTTTTGGATTTTAGGGCTCAGAGTAGCAATTATGAAGCCTCTATTTCATGTACACTTTCATTTTACCAACATAATCCTTTGGCTGTATATGCATCTTGTTGTTAGCTGAAGTAATCTACTTTTGAAAGTTTAGACTCTAATACTATGCATGACAATCAGCATCATATCTTGTCCTCTCTCTTACTCATTTACTCCAAGTTCACCATATTTTCAAACACATTTTGACAACCAGTTTCTTTAGCTTGTCTTACCACTTGCTTTTTCTAGTGATCTTGGGCAATTAATTCTTTGTTTCGGTTACTTCATCATGAAACAAATTAATAATGATACTTCCATTGTATATTTGTTAAAAGGATTTGCTATGAATGATAAGAGGAGTTCCTGGCATATAATAATTACTAAATAATTCTTACTCTTCCAATTAATCATATCATTATTATTCTCCAAATTAGTCTTTCTTCATTTTTCTTTCTTATGTACTGAACCAAGAGTCTTCAAAGTTTGCACATTATCTTCCCTCTACCTTTAATTGCCTTGCCCACTTTACCATTTTCTGGATACAAGTAGCAAAATGCAAGTAATAAATTAATCCCATAGTCACCTTCTCTGATTCTATATCCAGACTTCTGAGCTATACTGAAGAAAAATTGCACAAAACTAGAGTCTTTACAAATACATGGTTTCCAGTGTCAATCGCTTGTTCAACACTGCTTGCCAATCTTATTACAGGTCACTAAAGAGCACCTTTGTTATTTTGTTTGGTAGCTATTACAAATCCTCACTATGCTCCTCAAGTCCCTTTTATAATCTTTCACCCTCATTCTCCAGAGAGGATCTTGTTTTCTTCTTCACAATATAAAATAAAAAATAATTAGACATTGATTTCCTGAATTTCTTAAGATCACCTATTTACAAATTCATCAATACTTTAACTTACTGATATTTGCTATTTTCCCTGAGGTGAAGGAAGAATTTCCCCTCTACCTATGGAGGTTTAAGTCATCTATCCGTTCTGGGAAACTACTCTATCACCTACATTTGTTTCTTTGTATCAAAATAAACATGCTCAAATTTTTCCATTAAGACAAAAAGACTAAAACAACAACAACAACAAAAAAAACTTTTTAACTAGTTCTCCTTCGAGTTTTTACTCCTTTCTTTTACAACCAAACTTTTAGCAAAGGCAGTCTGTGTTCACTGTCTTCGTTTTCTCAGGACCTGTCCATATTTTGGAATTGACTCAATGGCAACGAGTGTCGTTTTTTTAATCTATACTTCATTCCTTAGCAGTCTAGTTTCTACTCACCACCCTCCACACCCCTACTCATGCATGCACACGCACATGCATCACACACACACACACACACACACACACTGAAGGTACTTTGTAAATGATGTTTGTTGAAGCATTGTTTAAAATGATGAATAACCTGTGCTAAGCTGCATGGAATTATATATATATCTGTATCTATCATGGCCTTGAGTCCAGAAGTTACTAAAGTTAAGTGTCCATAGATCAAAAATGCATGGTGCTATATTCTCCAGGCTGTTTCCTTTTACTGCATGAAAGCTCAGGGGTACAAAGGAATGGCATGACGTTCTCATCTAAATCAAATGTGGCCCATGGGACTTTCTGTTGCTATTTCATGTTGAAATGCTGAATTAAAACTGTTAGCAGAAAGTCATACCAAGAAAGACAACACTAAGTGTTTTGCTTGTCTATGAGAGTTTGGATTATTAGAAAGTTTAACTTTGGGGCGTAAGAATAATCAATCAACTAGCAATTCATCTTCCTACTATAAGGAAGTCAGTATACTAGTGGAAAACTAAGTGATCGGTTAGATGAATTAGTGCCATCAAGGTTTAGTGTTTCCATTTTAACTTTTGAAGGAGGTTAACTCAAAGTTCTAAACACTAAGGAGTTCATTTAAACACACACTACCAGTAAGTAGGGGGCAGTATTTGTTCAGTGGTAGAATTCTCGCCTTCCACTGGGACACCTGGGTTTGATTCCTAGCCAATACACCTCAAGTGCAGCCACTAATCATCTATCAGTGGAGGCTTATCTGTTGCTCTGATGCTGAACAGGTTTCAACAGAGCATCCAGACTAAGATAGACTAGGAAGAAAGACGTGGTGATCTGCTTTGGAAAATCAACCATTGAAAGCCCTACGGATCACAGTGTACCAATCCCATTGTACAAAGGGGTCACCATGAGGTGGGGGCTGATTTGATGGCAGCTAACAACAACAACAAAAACATCAGTAAATATAGCATAGCAGTGCAGAGAGTGAGATATGAATTTAGATAGCCTAAAGATTGAAATCTTTTATCTGGGAAAGGAACTCAAAATCTTGGTACTTCAATTTTCTCACCTATAAAATGGAAATACCAAATATGAGGCTGTTTTATACGTAATTAATGTCAGGTTCTTAAAACAATACCTGGCACTGTTTACTAACAATATTGGTATAAGATATTCTGATTTCGTTGTTGGATTCTGCTGCTATTACTTTAATATCTTTCATTCGTTCACGTTTTACACTGTCATGATTATGCTATATACCTTTATAAGAGAAAAGTTGACTTTCTAGTCAATAAAATTGTGTTTCTTTATATTTTCTACTTGCCGTAGCAACTGATACATTGCATTGCAATGTTCTAGACTTTCTCTGAGACTCACTATATACAGAGATACATACATTGTTCTTTCTTCTTTTCAGCTTACTTTTAAGGTTGCTTTAGCTATTGACTGTATATTCTCTAAAATATATGTCATGTTCCTGGAGCAATCAGATTTGATCATCTTCCACTTTCCTGTAAAAAATACTCCACTAATTTACTACTCCTCCCTTGAATACTTGAATATATGTATATATGTATATATATAAAGAAAAAAAATAAGCAAATAAGTACATAAAAACGTTATTGATAGATGACTTACTATATGCAAAATACATCACATAACTGGGATTATATTTTTCATTTGGCCACAAAATTTAAAGTAAAATAAACAGTGAGGATTTAATGTAGTTTTAGAAGTGATTAAATTTAATTTATATTTTTCTATTTAAATCCCTCAGCATGTTAAGAAACAACTCATTTTGGTTTCTCAATATATACTGTTTGGAGCCCTAGTATTGCAGTAGTTAAGACCTCGATTGCTAACCAAAATGTCAGTTCGAATCCGAATCCATCAGCCACTTCTTGGAAACGCTATAGGGCAGTTCTATTGTGTCCTACAGGTTCGCAATGAGTCAGAATAGACTTGACAGCAACGAGTTTTTTGTTTGTGTGTTTTGTTTTAGTATATATTCTTTAATGATTTCTATGCATGTGCTGATTTATGGCGATAAAAATGTTAACCTGCCCTTAAGACAGGAGTTGTTGTTCCAACGATCATGGGTGAACTTTGGAAATGTGGCAATTGAAGTAAAAAAGAAAGCCTATGCATCATCACAGCAAATGGTGTAATAGGTACATTATGAAAATGAAATTTTCTAATACATAGATATATAAAAAATTTATATATTTGTGGTAGGAAATACTCTATATTGTGTATTGAACATTTACAAAGTATCAAGACAATTCAAAACAGTAGTAGGGCTTTGGAATCAACTTCATTTAATTCCCGATTCCTTTATTGTGTGGAAATTTAGACTAGTGTAAATAATGCCCATTATATTTATATATACTACAAACAGATGGTTTTGTGGTTATCAAACACCTCTGCTCTGTTTTGGCATTCCGTCTCCATCAAGAGCTATTTACTGACTCATATATGCCACTACTCTAAACATTATACCTTATTTAGAAAATGTATTGTGACAGAAAAAAAATAAAAGAGCAGTAATCAGAGTGATTTATAGCATGCAAGAGCTTTACTATATAATTCATTTGAAAACACACTGACGTATCACATCTATATTAAATAATCAAATGTGAATTTGATTTTTATTTTATCATAAATTATATAAACAGATTTAAGTGTATATGTGTTTACGTTATCAAGCAATATATAATTTTGCAGATTATCTAGCATAAGATTTCATTCTTGTAAATATCTATATGATATTTCTTCCTCTTATGGTGATTCAAAAGAGAAAATACTTTAGAGATCATTTTGAGGTCATGACGGATCTTTGTTAGTGAAAAGTTAATTCTATTGTTATTTTATTTTATCATTCATTTTGTATTTCATTATCACAAGCTTTAGCTGTTCTCATATATACAAAGATGCACGGTGAAAATCAGATTTTTAATTCAGACATTCATACGCCTTGTATTTGGTAGGAATCTTGAGACTGTTTCAGTTTATTCCGTTGAATGACCCATGAGAGCCAGATTTTGAAGGGGGAGATGGGCCATGGGATCCCGCAGTCAACAGAGATCCAGACTTAGGGGGTGACACTAAAGCAGCCCCTGCCGAAGGAGGCTCTTCATGGCTAAGAGGGTCTATATGAATAAGATTTTGTAATTTCTTCTCAACAATGGATTCATTTCTACTTGCTAACAAGTATCATTACAAGGATATTATTCCTTCAGCCTGAAATATGACACTTCTGTCCTTAATTATAACATCTGTTTTTCAGTCAATGGGGAAGAAATTAATAAATAACAGCTGTTGTAAACAGTCTGTATCTGATCTTTGGTTCACCAAGAATTTTTTTTTTTTAGTTCTGGAAAGTAGCAAATACAGAGCATCTACTTTCCTTAGCTACACTTTCACCTTAAAGATGCACGTAGCCTGCCTTGCATACTATATTTTTAGTGTTGTATTTCTCACATTAAAGCTCACAAACAACTGGCGTTTCCTAAAAGTCTATTAATAACCAACATTTTTGTCGTGAAAAGGGAGTTAAGCAATAACACACCTGTGACACATATGAAATATATGATTAGTTATGATTATCAAATACATAGTGTCCACGTTCTATTTTTCATGTTTTATAACTTATCCCATTACTCTAAACCATGTTCCTTTAAATTTTTTAAAAATTATTTAATTTTAGACTTCCAAAAAAGTTGAAAAAAATACTACAGAGCCACATACACCTTTTAGTCAGTTCCCCTAAAATATCTTACATAGAAAGATTATATGGATTTTTTCAAGGAATGTTCAGTTACTAAAAAAACAATGTGTTTTGCTAATGTGTTCTCATGCAATTGCAAAGAACCTTTCTTGTGTGAATATTGTTTTGCATAATTTATCTCCAAATCACACAGATAGATCAATGATTTCAAAATGAACAACTGAAATATAAAATTAGTGATGAAAATAGTAACAAAAAAAATCTACAGCCGAGAACTTTGTAAATACTCATAGTAAACAATACTCTCCCGCTGATGTGAAATGTGAATTTTATTGGTGCAGAGAAATGTAACAGATGCTACATTTCTCCACCAGTGTACCCTCAGATCCACTTAACCATTTCTGCATCCACCATTCTGACTTCGGTGGTCCACACCTATATCTTGGTTTGAGTGTTGCCCTCAGATTGCCAGAATGTGCTTTGCCTACAAACACAGCCTGTCGGAACTGGCTAGGATTTTATGTCTGATTGATGGCAGCTCTTAACCAATGAACGTCTGATGAATGTAAAACTATTCCAGCTTCCTTGCCCAGGATGATTTTGAAGCATGTGTTTTATATCCTTTCCAAGATTTTCCCTGAGAGTTTTAGCTCCACGCAGTGCAATAGCTGGCTTAATAGCTTTCACCTTACTAAAACAAAAAAAAACCGTTGCCGTTGAGTCGATTCTGCCTCATAGAGACCCTATAGGACAGAGTACAACTTCCCCGTAGGGTTTCCCAGGAGCAGTTGGTGGATTTGAACTGCTGACCTTTTGGTTAGCAGCCGAACTCTTAACCACTGTGCACGAGGGCTCCTTCCCGTTATCGGCTGTCTTTAATCTTCTTTATCATTGCCCCCTATCCTTCTACTGGAACCTCTTCCTCACCTCCTACATTAACAATATGTGTTTAATTCCTCTCTCAGGGTCTGCTTCTGAGGGCAGGGAGGAAGAAGGGAATCAGTTAGGATAACAAATATTATTAATAATTATTTTTGAATCTATGATGCAGACTCATGACACTGCTAAGTTAAAACATTCAAGTTTTTTTTTTTTTTTCTTTTTGGTGCAATATGTACATCACTTTGCCAAACAACATACATTTCAGTGAGAATTCTCTTTAACTTACCTTATGTTAACTTTTTCCCATACATTCAAAACACTGTGACAAAACTAAGCAACATTGAATCCCGATGACTTACAGCTATTAATATTTTCTATTTTAGTAGAATTTTAAAAAAATAGAAAGAGGTTGTAACAGATATGAAATCGAACTATAGCTCAAGCTATTCATCCTTGAACCAAAGATCCATAGGTTAGTTTATAAACAATGTAATATCTAAAACAACATGAGACAATTATGGCTACTAATTTTTGTAACATCATGCTTTGCTTTTGTTGTGTAAAAATTGTGATGAACCTTTCTCTTTATAAAGTTACCTGAAATATTTGTTCCACTTGTGAGCTGATGGTCATTAAATGGAGGTCAAGTATCAAAAATATGAGCAAAATAGTGTTAGGGTACCAGTGCAATGGTCTCAAACGTAATTGTCAAATAATGGAAATAAAAGTTGTAGCTATGTGGGAATTACATAACCTTTCAAACAGGAGGGAATCCTAGAAATGAGCCTTAATAGAAACAATGAAAAGGGCATTTGCCTATGTCTTTATTCAACCCTTTACCCAACTCTATAATTTCTTTCCCTTTTGCTTGGAGATATTTTTGTTTGGAGAAACAACATCTCTCAGGGGTAAGTTCATCATCAATATCAACATTAAAGGTAGAGTAATTTTCTTTCCCACTGTGCGTAATGAATACAAAGATCCCAAATATATGTTGCCATTCCCTTCTTTTTTTCCTCCCCTTATAGGCTGTCATATATGTATACTTCTCAGGGTGCAAATGTCTTGTTTGACATAAAAACAAGTGTGTAGTGGTTATATCACTATCTATTTATCTATTATCAATCTACATACATCTTATCATTCTATATATAAGAATTAGACTCTTATTTTCCAGATTAGCACACAAAAACTTTCCCTTGACCTCTTACAATAGCCCAAGTCCCTTCAAAATGATTTATAAATAGGTTAAAGTTACATAAAATAAATCAGAAAAGATTCCATATTTCCTAGCTCTTGTATAATCAAACTGTCAACAGGCAATACAAACTCAATAGCTATCTGATTAGAAAATGTTCTTATGTATTATCAAAAATGTAAAGAATGATTTTATAAGTTTTTTCCCACATGCTTTGTTTACTATTTTATCTTTTTAAACAGGATATATTCTTAGTTGTTCATAAATGAGCTACTGTGAGTTTTAAAATTCCATTGTCATTCTTTCTTGAATGGCTATTGCCTAATTTATTGTAACCTTATCTAACAGCTTTGCATTCAGTGTTACACTTAATGGACTCCATTTAGCTCAGGAAATTTATGTTCCACATTGTCATAGGCTTTGTTTACCTGGTAAAATCAGCATCAAAATATCATAAAAGAGAGGAAGAAGAAACAAAATTCAAAGGAAAAATGTACCTGCAGTTCTAGAAGAGATTACTGGTTTTATTTTCTATCCCGTAATAAATAAAACAGCTAATATTGTCTTAACTTTGGAAGTGACCTTACTATACTTTAAATAATGAAAGAGAAATGATTTATGGTGATGCATTTTATGCTATTACATTTGGACATGTATAAACGATGTGCAAAATTTCTATAATGCATCAATTTACTCATATTATCTAAAGGTACAGTGCCTTTCTCTTTTTGGCAGACTCTGTACTTCCGCTGTATAAAAAATTAATTTAAGCCATACTCAGAACAAAACCACCTCAATTTACACTGAAATACCAATACAATCTGAAAAATATATATTTAATATTTTTTAATGAAGTAAATCTTCTGGTATGCAGCAATACTTTGTATGAATATTTAATAAATACCTTGAAAAAATAAGCTTCTGTTTGAGATATTTTTTATAAATTGATTATTAGCCATATATGTTTTCATATTCATGTTATTCATAATATTTCATATAATTAATTCTTAGGAGTTCAATTCAAAAATGTACTTTAAAGATGGCTCTGTAGTGAACTGGCAGAAATTTTTTTTTTATTGTAGTTTAAGTGACAGTTTACATTTCAAGTTAGTCTCTTATACAAAAATTTATACATACATTGTTATGTGACCCTAATTGCTCTCCCTATACTGTGACAGCACACTCCTACTTACCACCCCTGATTTCCCATGTCTGTGCAACCAGCTCCTGACACTCTCTGCCTTCTCATCTCACCGCCAGACAGAAGCTGCCTGCTTAGTCTCTTGTATCTATTTGAGCTAGGAAGCACCCTCTTCACGAGTATCATTTTATGTCCCACAGTCCAGTCCAATCTTTGTCTGAAGAGAGGGCCTCAGAAATTGTTTTAGTTCTGGGCTGACAGACAGTCCAGGGGCCATGCTTTCCAGGGTTCCTCCAGTCTCAGTCAGACCGTTAAGTCTGGTCTTCTTACCAGAATTTGAGTTCTGCACCCCACCTTTCTCGTGCTCCATCAGGGACTCTCTATTGTGTTCCCTGTCAGGGCAGTCATTGGCAGTAAAATGGTGGGAATATTTTAAAAGTTCAGATTATTGTTTATGTTACTACGTTAGTAATATGTTGCAGTATATATTACAGCAGTATAAATTACACTAGGAACTTTTGATTTAAATTAGTTAGAAATTAACATGATATGCAGGCAACTGGAAATGGTCATATTGCATCAGCCAGCTTTCTCTTGTAATCGGATAGGATGAAAAGTTTTATTTTCCAGGGACACTGTAGGGACAGTGAGGATCACAAAGCCAAGAGGAAGGAATGAGGCTTACGAATGTGTAACAGGTCAGGACTCAATATCATTAAAATATCATTATTGCTTATTGACATTTCTGAGGAGCTAATAAAAATTTTGAAACCCTGGTGGCATAGTGGTTAAGAGCTTGGCTGAATTTATTTCTATATCAACAAACTTGACTGAACTAGCAGGATTAGAAATATGGTCTTTTGAATGTGTAGATCTCCTGTACATTTGTGGATCTGAGTTTATTTATTTATGGAGTGAGTTTCTTTAAGAGTTCTGAAAATATCATTTCACTTTTAAAGTACTAGATTGTTTTTTCTCCAAATATTTGTTTTATTTAATTCTATGCTTTCTGGGTGCTATGTTACATATTTGGTTACAAGGAAATACATAGACTTAGAAAATTAGCAAATTTACTATAATTTTAAACATTGTCGGCTAGTTTTAAGTTTGAATATAACTAGTTTCTATTCAATAGTTCTAAGGAGCTCTGGTGGTGCAGTGGTTAAGTGCTTGCCTGCTAACTGAAAAGGCAGTTCAAGCTCACCAGTTGCTCTGCAGGAGAAAGATATGGTAGTCTGCTTCTGTAAAGTTTTATAGCTTTGGAAAACCTATGGAGCAATTCTGCTCTGTCCTACAGGGTTGCTATGAGTCTGAATCCACTTGATGGCAACAGGTTGTTGTTGTTTTTTCTTTCATAATATTAGCTGATTCTTGTTATGAGAGAAAAACAGATCTTTGCATTCATGATATGATTATTCAAATTAGAATGGCAATGCTATTAAGATCAACTGAATTAATAGGTCTGACATTTCAGATAACTGAAACAACTCTAAAAAGTCTGAGTAAGCTTTCTACTTACACATTTCATTTTTGGACTATTTTATAACATTATTTTTATGAATTTTGAGATTTTTATGTATTTAATAAACTACTTCACAGTATGTGAAGTGACTGTAACCTAAAACAAGATTGGGTCATATTATAAATTTGTCAGAGGAATAAGCTTTAAAGAATGGAATAACAAATACGTGAATGCCCAACTTTTAATTTCTTTGTTTAATGTTTTTTTTTCTCACTATGATGTTGTATGTTGTTTTTCTTATGAACACAATTGTTTTACCATTATGCTGTAATTGCAATCAGCACTTCAGGAATGCTAATGATTTCTTATTTATAAATGCTTGGTCTGTACATAAAATGACTAAAAAAATATTTTTATTCTGAATTCCACTTAATATGATACTAAAAAGTGTCTTCAATATATCCTTAAAATTGTTACTATAATCCACTATGTGGAATAAATTTGGACAATCCTCTGAAGCTACCATACTATTTGGGAATTTGTTCTAGCTAGAGATTATCTGGAGATTGAATAAGGGATAATAGTTTACTCAAACTCAAGTACAAAAAAAATCATAATTAGGTTTACAGGATAATATTATGGAATCCAGTTGCAGGAAATACAGCCTGTGCTAAAAATAATTAGAAAATTCAGATGCCTGTGTCGGTTTCATATGTTTATAGCATCTTATAGAGTCGCTGTGAGTCGGAATCCACTCAACAGCAACAGGTTTTGTTTTATTTTCTATGTTAGATTCATGTATTTCTTTTCTTTGCCTTTCTTTGTCCTTTTCTCCATTCTCCTTGCTTCAACAGGACTCTTCCAATTTTAAATTTATGACTCAAGGTATTTACTTACCAGTAATTACGACCTGGAAAAAGTACAGTCAGAATACTCCTTAAATGCAAGGACGACGAGACTATGTCTCACATACTTTGGACATGTTATCAGGAGATGCCACTTCCTGGAGAGAGACAACGTGCTTGGTAAAGTAGAGGGTGTCTTAGTCATCTAGTGCTGCTCTAACAGAAATACCACAAGTGGTTGGCTTTCACAAAGAGAAATTTATTTTCTCACAGTCTAGTAGGCTACAAGTCCAAACTCAGGGTGTTAGCTCCAGGGGAAGGCTTTCTCTCTCTGTGGACTCTGGAGGAAGGTCCTCGTCATCATCAGTCTTCTCCCCGGACTAGGAGCTTCTCTATGCAGGAACCTTGGGTCCACAGGACGCACTCTGCTCCCGGTGCTTCTTTCCTGGTGATATGAGGTCCCCAATTCTCCGCTTGCTTCCCTTTCCTTTTATCTCTTAAGAGATAAAAGGTGGTGCAGGCCACACACACCCCAGGGAAACTCCCTTTACATTGGATTGAGGATGTGACCTGGGTAAGGGTGGTGTTACAATCCCACCCTAATCCTCTTTAACGTAAAATTGCAAACACAAAATAGAGGACAACCACACAGCGATGGCAATCACGGCCTAGCCAAACTGATACACATATTTTTTGTGGGACACAATTTAATCCATGACAGAGGGTCAGTGAAAAAGAGAAAGACTCTCAATTAGATGGATTGATGCAGTGGCTACAACAAAGGGCTCAAGCATAACAATGATCATGAGGATGGTGCAAGACCAGGCAGTGTTTTGTTCTGCTGTATATAGGGTCGCTATGAGTCAGAATCTACTGGACGGCACCTAACAACAACAAAGAATCTTTGGGAACTCAGTTACTTCACAGATATCCCAAGGGAGAAAATGGATTATTTCAAGAGTTTTATGGATATGGTATTTGTTCGACAGAGTGGATTATCAACTGATGCACAGGAAACCTATAATATTTTAAAGAAATTGTATAAGTTTGTACTGAAAGGGCTGGCTAGAACATACAATAAAAAGAAGCCTTTACAGACAAAAAGGAAGTTTAGAAAGTCACTTAGTTGTAAACTTGGCCAGTTTATATAGCAAAACAAACAAACAAACAAAAAAGTGTGGAACAAGGAGCCCAGATAACAGAATCACCACACATGGAGAACAACTCAAAACTACAGATAAGCCTTAATTGAAAAACTCGGAACATATTCCTGGGTGAATTCAGAAATTTTGTATACCAGTATTTCCTCTGTGCTTCGCTTTTATCATTTTTATATGTGAGTGTCTATGGTGGCTATTCCATGGCTGTACCACCATTGCATGTTGGCTGTATGAGTGGAAGATGTGTCTTTTTAGTTCACAAGTCTCACATCAAGAAGAGCTACACCTGAGAAGCCTCATCCACCTTTGGATCTGATATGGATGATCAGAATCTGAACTTTGAGCAAATGTACTTTGAGCTAATACTGTAATGGGGTGACCCTTTGGTGGTCTTAGGCGAAAGAGTAAATTTTGCATAAGAAAGTGAAATGAATTTTTGTGACCAGTGTGCACACTGTGCCAGACTGCATATTTTCTTCCTTTTTTTTTTTTTTTATTGTACTTCAGGTGAAGTTTTACCGAACAATAGTTTCTCATGAAACAGTAGTACACGTATTGTTTTATGACATTGATTAACAGCCCCACAACATGTCAACCCTCTCCCTTCTCGATCGTTTTTTCTTTTTTTTGGTGAAAATATACATAGCCAAAGATACACCATTTCAAAAATTTCTATATGCACACCTCAGTGACATTGACTACACTTTTCCAGCTGTGCTGCTATTCTCACTTTAGATGAAGGTTTACGGAACAAAATAGTTTCTCATTAAACAGTACACTTGTTGCCCTATGACAATAGTTAACAACCTCACAACACATCAACACTATCCTTACTCAACCTTGGGTTCCCTATCACCAGCTTTCCTGTCCCCTTCTGC
>NW_004443953.1:12063367-12096106 GCF_000243295.1 Trichechus manatus latirostris | reverse complement strand
AATTTTTTGTCTGTATTTTCCATGAATTTGTCTATTTTTTCCTCATTTTTGTCTGCTTTTTGCTTCAAATCTTGGTGAATTCTGAGTATTAGAGATTTGAATTCCTTATCAGGTAGTTCTAGTGCCTTTTCTTCCACTGGAAAGTCATCTGGTGTTTTACTTTGGATGCCTACTTTAACCATCCTGTCCTGATTTTGTAAATGTTTTGATATTGTCTGCTGTTTTGGGGGCATTCAGTAGTTATTTTTCTCATTTATTGATTGTAGATTTGTTTGTTTTATCCTTCTTTTTAGTTTGGCTATGTCTGAGCAGGCGGGCTGTGTGTTCTTTGTTGTTTGCTCATCCGTGGGCACAATACTTTTTGCCTCCTTCTCCAATTGGCAGGGTCAGTCACTCAGATAGATATGGTACGGCAGGGCAGGTCTAGCTGAGGAGGAGTTACTGGGACAGGTAGTTTGTGGCATTTACTACAGCTACTGGGGTGGGTCGGTATTCAGTGCAGGGCAGGTTCCAGTAGGCTGTGCCTGTGCTGCTTGGTGGTGTGATGTGAAGAGCACAGTGCAGTTAGGCAGGATGGAGGGGGGAGATTTTTATGTGTGGAGGTAAGATGGATATGGGAGAGAGGAGAGAGGAACAGGAGCCAAAAGCATAGAAACAAACAAAAAAGAGTGCTAGGGGAGCTTGCTGTTGGAGTGGAGAGATGAGAGACTATGAAATGGAGAAAAACAAAAAGGGGAAGAAGAAGAAAAAAAAGAAAAGAATGAATAAATAAAAATCAGAAAGGAAAAAGAACAGCCAAGCTCCCAGGGATCCCACCGGTTCAGCTATGAGGTCTGGGGAAGTTGTTCTCAGGTATTGCAGTACAGCCTGGCTAGAAGACATAGAGGTATACAACGCCAGGTATTCAGGGAACAGAAAGAGAAAGAAGGTATAGAGAGACAAGAAACTGAGTAATGAAGAAAGACAAAAAGGGAAAAAGAGGGAAAAGAAAATAAAGCAAATTACAAAAAAAAAAAGAACAAGTAAAGCCCCCCAAAAAAGAGGGGGGGGGAAAAAAAACAGTAAAAATGAAATGCCCTCAGGGATCCCTCTGCACATCTGCGAAGCCGAGGGGGAAGGTTCCATGCTGTCCAGCACCGCCCAGCCAGAACGGGCTCCCAACTGAAGAAAAGGAAAAGAAAACAATTCAAAACAAAGAAAGAAACAAACAAAAACCCCGGGATCCCACCAGCCTGGCAGCACAGATCGGGATGCGGTTCCACACTCGAACGGAGTTCCGTAGCCCCTCAGAAAGAAGCAAATGTGGGGCCTGGAGCCAGGTATTTGAGCAAAAGGAGGGAAGGTGGTGAAAGGTAAGGAAGAAATCAAAAGAAGAGGAAAAAAAGCAACAACAAATGGCACTCGGAGAGCCAGCCTGTGCGGGCAGGTGGAATCCAAGCGGCCAGTGCTTCCCAGACTAGAGACTGTGGCCGAGGGAAGCAGAGGAGGCCAAGTGAGGGTGAAGAAGGGTGGGGGGTGGGGAAGCGTATATCACAAATTACCGGAGCTCCGCAGCCCCTCAGGAGGAAATAAAGATGGCACACGGAGCCAGGTGTTTGAGCAAAATGAGGGGGAGGTGGTGAGAGGTAAGGAAGAAATCAAAAGAATCGGAAAAAATGCAACACCAGCAGCCAACAAATGGCACTCAGAGAGTCGGCCAGTGCAGGCGGGTGGAATCCAAGCAGCCGGTGCTTCCCAGACAAGAGACTGTGGCCACGGGAAGCAGAGGAGTCTGAGTGGGGCTGAAGAAGGTTGGGGGGTGGGAAAGCATATATCACAAATTACCAGTTCTTCTGCCTCCAGCTGGAAGCTCCATTAAGCTGCTTTCTCCTACCCCTTATTTGCTGGTCTCTGATAGGAGTCCAAGATGACGGATCTGTGCTGCGTTAGCTGATAGGGGACCTCTGCATGTATCTCTCCTCGCTCTCCGTTCTCTGTCAGTTTTCTCACTCTATTGGTGCTTGGCTGAGTTCTTTATCTTTTCATTTGATGTTTTAGGGTTTCAGGATTGCTGTTTTCTCTGTTTGGCTTAGTTTTTTGGATCTTTGCTGTGGAGGGACGGAATGGTACTTCTGCCTAGAGCGCCATTTTTCCAGAAGACCAGATTGTATTTTTAATAATTGGTGAAAATCATATCTGTCATCCCACATGCTTTTCAGCAATGTGACCTTTAGATTTCTACTATCAAGAGTTGGATCTATGTCTTGTCCTCTTAAATCTGGGCAGCCTTGTGACTTATTTGTAACCAAGAGAATGTGACAAAAATCATGTTGTAATTTTTGATGCTAGATCCTAAAAGGTAATGCAAGTTTTACCTATTTGCAGGGATGCTTACTTTTGGAGCCTTCAGCTGTCACATATGCCGTGCAATTATCCTGGACCCAGGCTACAGAAACAAGCCATTCTTTGTCCAAATCCTTTCTCCATAGAATCTGTTAGCATAGCAAAATTATTTTCTAAGCCACTGCACAGCCATTTACTATCAAAGTTAGTAGCTTAAAATATAAGCTGTGTGAAAAGAAATGTATGGATGTACAAGGTATGTAGGTAAAATGGAAAAAGTCATATGGTTTTAAGTGTGGATGACTGAGACAAATATTATTAATAGAATTGGAAAAATTAGGAAGGAGAGTGTTTATTTTAGATAATTGAAATTAGATGTAGATTAAGAAATGCAGAGGTCAATGTCTAATAGATAGTTCTATGTTTAGAACTAAAGCATGGAAAAGATGTGAAGACTGAATCTAAAAATTACTAGGTCATTTGTCAGAGTAATTTTAGAAGCCATAGAAGTAGATATGTTTTCTGAAAGAGCAATGTATATATGTACATATATGGAGCCCTGGTGGAGCAGTTGTTAAGAGCTTGGCTGCTAACTGAAAGGTCAGCAGTTCAAATCTACTGGCCTCTCCTTGGAAACCCTATAGGACATTTATATATATACATATAAACATATACTGTAGAAAACTGGAAAACAAGGGAATTTACAGATTCCTTAAAAATAGAAGAAGAAAGAGTTATAAATAAAAGTAGATGACTATAAAGGTCAAATAATATGTAAAGGGAACTTTTATATATTTTACTGACTCATTCAAGATAGAAATACACAGTGGCAAAATATGTCTTAAAACACAGAAAGGCTACAATAGTGCTAATAGAGCTTAATGCTGTCCTTTTTTGTTGTTTCTTGTACTCAACAAATATGAATAACATTTATGTGTCAGACATCTTGATAACTACTGGTTATACAAAGACAAGGAGTTCCTGGGTGAAGCAAAAGGTTAAGGGTTGAACTACTAACCCAAAGGTTGGCTGTTCAAATCCACCCAGAGGCTTCTGAGAAGTAAGGCCTGGTGATCTGCTTCCAAAAGGTCACAGCCTTGAAACCCTTATGGGTCGCCATGAGTAGGAAACCACTAGAGGACAACTAACAACAATGTACAAAGGCAAAGAGGACTCAGTCTTAACCTGAGTCTGTTAAAGGGATAGTATTCCTGGAAAATTGCCCTTCAGAATTCAGCCAGTCTCACTACTCCCTCAGGGCTACAATAGCCTGCAGCATGATAGTGCAGGCAAGTGTCAGAGTTTCCCAAACATTTCAAATGAACCATGAGCATATAAAAGCACCTTTGGGAGTGGTACAGGGAGATTTTTGAAGACACTGTTGAGACCTTTGCCCCAAGTGAGGCAATTTGTACCTTGGCACCTGCATAGGGATTTGTAGGCCTGGGAAGTTTGCATTCTGACCCGGTGTACAACCATGCCTCCTAAGCTGCATGGGCACCTGTGCGTGAATGAGGAAAAACTTTTACTTCCATTTCAGAAACTTTGTATGTGTCTGTTGGTGTTTTGCATCTATCACTCACTTTACCCTCTTGAAAATCTTACAGCTAACAAGGAACACAATTACTTTTGAACCAGATGTCAAGAAAAGTTTTATCAAAAATGTGACTTGACCTGAATCTTTAAAAAATAAATAGCTGTTTGCCTGATAAGTGGGGGATATGGTAACTCTTGCAAAGTGTGAAGTTTGATTTAAAGTTCAGATATGAACTTGACATTTCTATAATCTGAAAAATGTCCAGTATATATGGAGCATAAGCAAAAGGGACAAGAGAAACATATCAAATATCTTTATATAAATGGAATTAAACTCAGGAGAGTTGTACAGTGATGTGATTATGTTTGTTATTGTTATTAGTTGCCATTAAGATGACTCTTACTCATGGCCACATTATGTATAACAAGATAAAACATTGCCCAGTCCTGCACCATCCACAAAACTGTTGGTATGTTTTAGCCCATTGTTGCAGCTAGTTTGTTAATACATCTCGTGGAAGGTTTCCTTTTTTTCTCTGAACCTCTACTTTACCAAGCGTGATGCCCTTTTCTAGCGATTGGTTTTTCCTGATGACATGTCCAAAGTAAGCAAGATGAAGTCTCCTCATCTCACTTCTAAGGAGCATTCTGGCTGTACTTCCTCCAAAACTGATTTGTTTGTTCTGGCAGTCCATGGAATATTCACTATTCTTTGCCAACACCACCATTCAAATGTGTCAATTCTTTGTTCATCTTTCACATGCATATAAGGCAATGGAAAAGACCTTGGCTTGGGTCAGGTGCACCTTAGTCCTCAAAGTGACTTCTTTGCTTTTTAACATTTTTAAGAGGTCCTCTGCATTAGATTTTCCCAATTCAATATTTCCCTTGATTTCTTGGCTATTGCTTCCATGGGTATTGATGGTTGATCCAAGTAGAGTGAAATCCTTGACAACTTCAGTTGATGTACTTTTGCAAGGATCTTGAATTATGCCAGAAATTCCTTAGCAGTCCCTAACACTAAGTACCCGCTTCCAAATTCACTATGAACAGAAGAAGAGTTGTGGCTACTGAAGGTTCAGGCTAATCAAACATGATGATTTAAATATTTTCCCCAGAAATATTTCAGGATAGGTTAGAGAACTATAATTAAGAAAATTACTTTTGTCTTTTTTAGAGACAGAGAGTCAGACTAAGAATTTTCTTTAATTCATTCTACCTCACATATTTTATGATTTCTTTAATTGCATCTAATTATAGGATTAATGCTTTCATAACTCAGTGAAAGTAGCATTTTAATTTTTAAAAGTAATATTCTATATTTTTATTCTTACACATGGTTAAACATACCTGAATTTTCTTTCTTTCTGAAAGTGTACCAAAAAAAACTCCTGAATGGTGCATAGATGCTAGGTGAAAAATATCTCAGTGAAAATCATATAAAGTATTATTTATGAAAACACACCTACTTAAAAATATAATGAAGGAAAAGGTATATTTAAAAATAGGACATTCTCTATCTTATCAACTAAGTTAGGAGATTATATCTTAATAGCCAAATTGCCTTCTGTTATAACATTTAAAATCCTTCCTTTGCATAAGGTTTCCTTTTGCTTATGGCTAGCTTTTCCTTTGCTTTATGTTAATTCACTATTTGATCACTTGACTGTGAAATCATACAATCTGTGCTGAAATGGTTAATCAAGCTTGTTTTATTATTCACCAAAGATGTCTCTAATGTTCCTAGGTTAATGGTATGCAGTATTATGTTTTATTAGTCTCTATGAAACTTTTAAAGAAATTTATTAATACACAATATATAGTGAAGCAAAAGAAAAATGTTTACTAAGAAGCTATTTGTACTGTGAACTAAGAAACAGAAAAATAAAAGGTTGAAACCATCATTAACCAATATTTCTTCCAATGTAGAAATTTCTTCTGCTTTACATAGTCGAACAGTTTTCTTTTTTTTAGGCCTGAATTCTTCTAGTGGTAATAAGCTCTCTGCTGTGTGCATCCACTCATTCTTTTAGGAAAGGACTGACTTACGTAAGTATTCGTCCAAATGAACCCAAATCTGCCTTGCTGTAACTTCCAACCATTGATCCTATTCTCTGGAGACATACAAAATAAGACCACCACCCACCAACCCAGTTATAAAGCATCATGGCATGGAGAAAATATGTTTGATGAATATTTTTGCCCAAGGTCAATTGTATATTCTTTTTCATAAGGAATTCTGTTCGTGCACACTTGTACAATTTCACATCCATATTTCCTAAGATTGTTTTCCCCTTGTTACAGATTGAATTGTGCCTGCTAAAAATATGTGTTGGAATCTTATCCGCTATACCTGTGGATGTAATCCCCATTGGGAATAGGGTTTTCTTTATGTCAGTGAGGTCATATTAGTGTAGGGTATGTCCTAAACCTAATAACTTCTGAGTATAAAAAAAGCAGATTAGACAGAGAAGTATGCACAAATGAGAAGGTAGATGACACCTGAAGATCACCAAGAAACCAAGGAACACCAAGGCTACTGAAACTGACGACTAGCATCTCCCTTCAGAGCCAACAGACAGAGTCTTCCCCTAGGGTCAGTGCCCTGAATTCAAACTTTTAGCCTTCTAAACTGTGAGAAAATAATTTCTGTTCTTTAAAACCACCCACCTGTGGTATTTTTGTTACAGCAGCAATAGCAAACTAAGACACCCCTCCTTTCTCTTTTTAATCTTCTTAAATACAGGTTTTGCATTTTATCATTTATTCTCCTTCCTTTGCTTTAATTACAAGATAGAATAAAAGTTTTTGTATGAATGTAAAGTAAAAACAATTCTGCACACATGCAAGTGCATGCACTCATGCCAGTATACACACGATTGTGTGTGATATATAAAATCAGGTTATTTTTGTATCTTGGTTAATGCATAATTTCTCCTCTTTTATTATTTTGTTATTTCAGTCATCCTTTCAACCCACTCACAATTTTGATTACCTTCTTGAGGACAAGACCTTTTACGGAAACCAGGTGGTAGGGAGGAATACAGAAGCTGCTAAGAAGGAAAAACCTTTACCATAATTGAATAAAGGATTTTTAAGCTTCATTAGCTCTGTACAATGAATTGATGGTTTTTATTTCAATGCTGTGTAAGTTTTTTTTTATACTTCCACTTCAAATTATCAGGAAAAAATTCTTTAAATGCCATGACACAGAAAAACTCTTGTTTTATTCTGACAAACATGGGGTAAAAAGAAATGAGAATGCGTGAGTTAATTTGACTTTCCTTCTTGGATGGATGGTGGTATCATTCATTTTGATGGGAGAGAGCAAAAGTAGGAAACAAATTAAATCAAATTTCCATTTTATTTGTGATATTTGGATTGTGATATTTAGAAGACAAGTGATTGGACATGGCAAGTGGTCATTGAATATACACACCTGAGCTCAAAGGAAAACTTTTGGCTGTGGATTCACATTTGGGAGTCATAAGCATAAAAATAATATGTGAATTCTTGGCAAAAGATGTCATTGCCTAGTTAGAGTATGTAGTGAAAGAGAAGAATGGTCTGGGTTAGTCACTGGGATATCACGACATTTACAGGCCTAGCCAACAACGGAAATTCAGAACATCACCATGGTAGAAGGGAAATCACAATCTGTTGACGAAAATATAAAGCTCCACATGTCTAAACCAAATCCACCCAACTAATTTCCCCTGCATTTTCTAATTTTATCCCCTTTAATATAGTCATGGAGCCCTGGTGGCACAGTAGTTAAGAGTCCGGCTGCTAACCAAGAGGTCAGAAATTTGAATCCACCAGCCACTCCTTGGAAAACCTATGGGGCAGTTCTACCCTGTCCTATAGGGTCACTATGACTTGAAATTGACTCATTGGCAATGGGTTTGGTTATTTAGTTTTAATATAGTCAAAGAGGAGTCCTTGGGTGGTGCAAACTTTAAGAAGCAGTTGACTATTAACCTAAAGTTTTGCAGTTTCAATCCACCCAGAAAGACCTTTGAAGAAAGTCCCAGCGATCTATTTCTGAAAAATCACAGTAATTGAAAACCCTATGGATTGCAGCTGTACTCTGAAACACATGAGGTCACCATGAGCTGGAATTGACTGTATGGCAACTGGTTTGGTTTTTGGTTTAATATAGTCAAGAGGGATGTTATACAGATTCTAGTGAAGACATTAGTTTAAATACTCTTCTGGGCTGGGCTGAATGGCTGTGCAGCTGGCATTTCTTTGTACTTAAATGCTAAAGAGCATACAATCCCACCCCAGCAATTTCTGTATCAAATGGGAATCTTAGGGAAATGGGGAAGGGATGTCAGTGGTAACTCATCTCCCCAAGTTACTCCATCTGGCTTGTAAAAATTAGGCATGAAATATTCCACTGCAATAAAAGAATGATGGAAATCCATTTATCTTCATCTATTAAGACATTTCATAGTTTTCTGATTCTTCCACAGGTTCTGATTTCATACTTAAAACTCAGGAGGTGATAGTTTGCTTTGAAACTAGTCTTAAACCATTGAAATGAAGCTAAGATAGAGGGATGAAAAATGAAGACACTATGAAAATAGGGTTTAAAAATTGGTTCTGGGAGATATCTGTATGTGTCACTGTTATTTGGCGAGTGATACATTCCCTTTTATCCTCTGAGACTCCTCTTACAACCTATTTCCCTTTTATATCTATCTAATTCCTTGGAGTTTCAAGGTTTTTATTTGTGCAAAATTGAATTATTTGAGTAAATTTAGGAGTCAAATTAATCCAGAAGGAGGATTGTTATAAGTAATAATGAAATAATAGTATATATCTAACAGTCAGTGTGGCTCAATAAAATAGTGTTAATAATACAAGATGTAACCAAAGTAAAAAATTCAAATCCTATTTATAATACCACTTGGGATAGCCATTAGTGCTGTTTAAAAACAAACTTGATAAAAGTAAAGAATATTGATTGTAAAATTGTTTTTCTAAATGAAACGTTGACATTGTAAAATTTTGAATTATTTTAACTTAATAGTTGAAGATGTTATGATAAAATCTACTCTGTGAAAGTGTGTTGTGGAACAAACAGTCATTTCTCCATATAGCATTGCAGATTGCAAACTGAAAACTGAATGTCCTTATTTTAAGATAAGAGAAAATATACTCTTTAACACTGTTCAGTGTCTTTCTCATAATTGAAAGTTTTTTTTTTTTTAATTTCAAAAAGTGAGAAGTATATAACATGTGTTACAGCAAACACAAACCATATCATAAGTATTACCTAGTGCTGATTAACCCCTAGATTTTAGCTGCTTATGAAGGTAAAATAAAATGTCAAACTTAACTTTATTTCTAGTCTCCTTAATTGGAAGGAAGGAGACAAGGACAGAGAGAGGGAGAGGGACAGAATAAGAGAGGAACAGTTGGGGAGAAATTAGGTAAACTGACCAAGTTCACATAATGAATAACTGGCAGAACTGGTTTTCAAACCCAAGCCTAAGTCTTTCTTATTTTGGCAAGAAACGTTAGCACAACGTACACATAAAAATTGAAAGCAGAAACCACCAGAGTATACTAACAGAGATTCCAAAGCAGACTTAGTCTAAAGTAGACATTATCTGTACCTGAAACGCTACTCTCATAATGCATCATAAAAAGTAATTCAATAAACTAGAATTAAAAGTTATTGCAAAATATAATTCCATTCTGAATGCAAATTGCAAACTATTAATTATCTTAGTTAAAGTTTATATTCCCCTGGGTAATGAACACCAGTACTCAGAATCAAAACAAACAAAAACAATTTGATTTTTAGTGTAAGTAGTTAAAATTCTAAATATATATTATGAATAAATAAATCTCAATATTATTTCCAGACATCAGTATGTTTAAGCTTATTCTGGAATGCATATGTTCATAAAAATGACATATAAATGACTTACTATTTATATTGAATGTAGATGTATATTTCCCAAAATGTATCTTTTCCAAAATAGTTAATGGATAAGAATAATAGTTTTTAATTATAACTTATTTATGACAAACAGTTTTAATACTGAATAAATCTGATGAATGAAGACATTCATTATATATTTATTATATATGTGGCTAACATTATATATATATACATATTTATATGCATATTTATAAATATATAACAAAATTATTACAATACTTTGGAATAATAAATCAATTATTGGTTTATTTCACAATTATTGGAAGATATATTGCTATATCATATTTACTTTGTTACAGTACCTGGATATTCTTCTATATAAGCAAATAAATATATAATTTAGGAAAATGGTAAAATTAAAGACAAAGCCTGCCCTTGATTTCAGCATATTAAAGGCAGGCTCAACTGAGGTGGAGGCAGATTTCCAGGTGAAATGGTCAAATGTAGTTGGAGAATTGAGAACGCCTTGGATTCTGATTCTCCTGTTAAACCCCTGAAATCTATGCTTGAGTCCCAGCATGAGAGGATGACATCAGAAAGAAACTGGGACAAAAAGCTCCTCCTATGATGCCATTATGAGAGATTATATCCAAATCAAGCTCGACAGTTGGTGGAGTAGAATCCAACTCCTTTTCAACAGAGCAGCTTCCCTATTGTGTGACACAGGCACTGAGCAATTTATGAAGCCTTCAAGAAAACATTACATCAACAGGAGTGTTGAGGGGAGGGTTGGAAGGGATAGTTTTTCGGTAATATCAGTAGTGATGGAATGACAAAGCTGAGTCACTTAGGGGGCAGCAGAGTCCTGAATAGTGGAAATCCCTAAAGAAAAGCTTTGTAAGAGAAGAAGAAAATGAGATTATCCATGGTACAAAACAGATCTTGCTCTGAGTACATAGAAATCTTCTAAGGACAACATGAAATATTTGGAGAAGGAGATAGTAAAAGATAAAAAATAATAATAAAAACAAAAACATTGTAGTCAAATCCATTCTGATTCATGAAGACCTAATGTGTTACAGAGTAGAACTATTTCATAGAGTTATCTTGGCTATAATCTTTACAAAAACAGATCCCTAGACTTTTCTTCTGTGGCAAACTCTTTGTGTCACCTAGGGATCTTAGTGAAAGACAGATGTCTTGAAATTAATAAATGGAAAAATGAGCCAACAAAACTGTGTGATTGTATTATAAGTTCACATAAATTTAAACCCAATGAGGGTGTGGCCTGGAAACACAAGTTTTAATCATAATTAATATCTCCTCCTCCTCTAAGGAACCCTGATGACTCAACAGTTAGTGTTCAGCTGCTAATCAAAAGTTTGGCAGTTCCAGTCCACCTAGTGGCTCTGCAGAAGAAAGACCTGATGATCCACTTCCATAAAAATTACAGCCTAGGGAACTCTATGGGACAGTTCTACTCTGTCACATGGGGTGACTATAAGTCAAAAATGGACTTGACAGCACACAACAACGTCATTTCCTTCTCTAAAAGGGCTTTGTGGTAGTTCTCTCTGTGTGTATGTATGATTTCACTAGCTATGATCGTCTGCTTAGATGTAGAACAGAGAAAGTAGAACATTAGATTAAACTAGGATATGATAGTTAATATGACTAGTATTCAAACTTATGCACCAACCACTGAGGCCAGATATGAAGAAATTGAACCTTTTTACCAATTTCTATAGTCTGAAATTGATCAAATATGCAATCAAGGTGCATTGATAATTACTGGCAATGGAAATGTAAAAGTTGGAAATGAAGAAGGATTGGTAGTTGGAAAATATGGCCTTGGTGACAGAAACAAGGATGGAGATCACATGATAGAATTTTGCAAGATCAATTACTTCTTCGTTACAAATATCTTTTTTCACCAACATAAATGGCAACTATACACGTGGACCTTGCCAGATGGTATACACAGGAATCAAATTGACTACATCTGTGGAAAGAGACAATGGAAAAGCTCAAAATCATCAGTCAGAACAAGATCAGGAGCTTACTGTGGAACAGACCATCAGTTGCTCATAAGCAAGTTCAAGTTGAAGCTGAAGAAAATTAGAACAAGTCTACGAGAGCAAAAGTATGATCTTGAGTATATCCCACCTGAATTCAAAGATCATCTTGAGAATAGATTTGACACATTGAACACTAATGACTGAAGACCAGACAAGTTGTGGAATGATATCAAGGATATCATACATGAAGAAAGTAAAGTCATTAAAAAGACAGAAAAGAAAGAAAAGATCAAAACGGATTTCAGAAGTGACTCTGAAACTTGCTCTAGAACATTGAGAAGCTTAAGTAAAAGGAGGAAATAATGAAGTAAAAGAAATGAACAGAAGATTTAAAAGGGCAGCTCGAGAAGACAAAGTAAAGTATTACAATGACATGTGCCAAGCGCTGGAGATAAGAAATCAAAAGGGAAGAACACGCTCAGCATTTCTCAAGCTGAAAGAACTAAAGAAAAATTTCAAGCCTCAAGTTTCAATATTGACGGACTCTATGGGGAAAATAGTAAATGACGCAGAAAGCATCAAAAGAAGATGGAAAGAATAGTCACTATAACAAAAAGAATTGGTTGACATCCAACCATTTCAGGAGGAAGCATATGATCAAGAACCGATGGTTAGAAAGGAAGAGGCCCCAAATGCACTGAAAGTATTGGCAAAAAGTAAGGCTGCAGGAACGGACGTCAGACCAATTGAGATGTTTGTACAAACAGATGCAGTGCTGGAAGTGCTCACTCATCTATGCCAAGAAATTTGGAAGACAGCTACCTGGCCAACTGACTGGAAGAGATCCATATTTGTACCCATTCCAAAGAAAGGTGATCCAACAGAATGTGGAAATTATTTAACAATATCATTAATATCACACACAAGCAAAATTTTGCTTAAGATCATTCAAAATGGATTGCAGCAGTACATCCACAGGGAAATGCCAGAAATTCAAGCCACATTCAGAAGAGGATGTGGAACCAGGGATATACATCATTGCTGATGTCAGATGGATATTGGCTGAAAGTAGAGAATATGAAAAAGTTGTTTACCTGTGTTTTATAGATTATGCAAAGACATTTGACTATGTGGATCATAACAAATTATGGATAACATTGAGAAGAATGGGAACTCCAGAACACTTAATTGTGCTCATGAGGAACCTGTACATAGACCAAGAGGCAGTTGTTGGAACAGAACAAGGGGATATGGCATGGTTTAAAATCAGTAAAGATGTGTGTTAGAGTTGCATCCTTTCACCATACTTATTCAACCTGTATGCTGAGAAAATAATCCAAGAAGCTGGACTATATGAAGAAGAAAGCTGCATCAGGATTGGAGGAAGACTCATTAACAACTTATGATATGCAGATGACATAACTGCTTGCCCAAAATGAAGAGGACTTGAGGCACTTACTGATGAAAAGCAAAGACCATAGCCTTCAGTATGGATTCCACCTCAACATAAAAAAAAAAAAGTTCACAACTGGACCAATTAGCAACATCATTATAAACAAAAAAAAGATTGAAATTGTCAAGGATTTCATTTTACTTGGACCCACAATCAACGTCCATGGAAGCAGCAGTCAAGAAATCAAATGATGCATTGCATTGGGCAAATCTACTGCAAAAGACCCCTTTTAAAGTGTTCAACAGCAAAGATGCCACTTTAAGGACTAAGGTGCACCTGAGCCAAGCCATGGTGCATTTCAATCACCTCATATGCATGTGAAAGCTAGGCAATGAATAAGGAAGTCTAAAGAAGAATAGATATCTTTGAATTATGGTGTTGGCGAAGAATATTGAATATACCATGGACTGCCAAAAGAACCATCAAATCTGTCTTGGAAGAAGTACGGGCAGAATGCTCATTAGAAGCAAGGATGGTGAGACTTTGTCTCACATACTTTGGACGTGTTATCAGGATGGATGGTCTTTGGAGAAGAACATCATACTTGTTAGAGTAGAGTGTCAGGAAAAAGAGGAAGACCATCAATAAGATGGATTGACACAGTGGCTGCAACAATGGGCTTAAGTATAGCAAAGATTGAGAGAATAGCACAGGACCTGGCAGTGTTTTGTTCAGTTGTACAGAGTCACTATGAGTCAGAATCAACTTGAGTGCACCTAACAACAACAACAACAGGATTAACATGTAATTTAATTTCTGATCATATTTCCTTACACAAAGAAGCCACATACTTCTGAAACCAACAGGAATGTGATGCATAATCCTTCTGCCATGGAAGGGTACAGGAAGGGAAATAGCAACATTCTACCTCAGACCCTTTTCTATGAGAGGAATTGCTTCTACATCTCTTCTGGAGACAATTTCTATTAGTGTAGTGTATGAATCTTGTTGGAGGGTACCTGGAATTCTCTTTACAACAGAGTTGTGTGTGAGTGAATATTTAGAATTTTTCCTTCTTCCCAGTTGTAGAATGGGTACAGTAGTATTGCCACCATGCAAAGACCCCTACCTTCCTGACATCTCACTGACAGAATGCTTCCAGACAATGTATTTTCTCTGGAGAATTTTTCTTTTAGCACCATTCTCTCTACTTCTGGAGACATCGCTCTGTATCTCCAGTGTACCTCTCTTTCCATTTTTCAAAATACATTTTGTCCAGCCACTGGGATGCCTGATTTCCTATAGAGAACCCTCCTTTGCCAACCTCATATGTCCTTACTTAACTTCCTGCAGGCCTATTGACACTGACTGTATATGGAAGAGTTTCTTCATACACTGTGGTCCTAGATTACTAATGTCTCATAACATCTTCAAAGAAGTTTTCATTTGTTTTTGTTCCTGTGTTTATTTTTTTTATCCTTTGTTGTTATAGGATGGGATTTCTGCAGGAAGAACAGAAAACACTTTACTTCATTTACTTATATTAAAACCTTGAGCGTATTTTGGAGAATATCAAGTTTATCTAGATTGTATCCCTCCTATGTAGATTTGTAGGTAAGTTACCTTTATTATACCTTATATTACTCAATTTTTCCAATCTTGTGGATGGCAAAGTTAAAAGAGGAGAAAATGTCAATATGTCAACATGTATCAATAGATTTAATACCTATGAAAAGACATTAGACATTGCAGCCAACATTTTTATTTTTTGGAGACAACAGTTTTTCACTTTTTTTTCTTTTAGTTTACTCTCTAGTTCCATTATGCATGGGCCAGTTTGTACGTAGACATAGACAGTTAGTACATAGTCATAGACATAGATAGTTTGTGCATAACTGTATCATAAGAAGTTTTTATAGTTTACAATGAAGTGATGGTGCATGGAACTCACTTAAAGAGCAGTACAATGGGATAATCTAACTAGAGGTATTATTTTACTGCATGAATATGATTATTTTTTAAATAGTAATCTAAAACTTAATCCCAACACATTTAAAGAAACAGAAAAGAAAGTCAATTTTATTATGATTATATAATATATTTAGTCTATGGAAAGAGCACAATAAGTGAAAATGCATTTCCAAATATGTGCAAATATGAACTGATGAGTCTAAAATTCACAAAATGAAGGTTTTTTCTTTAAATTTAAAAAATTATATACTTTCTTAGATGGCTCACAAGATTGAAAGGAAAATTCTCAAATTCTCTAAGTAAAACACGAACAAAAGCCAGAATGGCAAGTGAAACATGATGTGACTGGGAACTTACATTTAATGTTAGCATAGGTGCAGGAACTGCGGTCTCTGGTCTGTGAGAAGCAGAGTTGGAGCTCTGCTGCAGGCACAAAAGAAGAGATTCAAGAGCTGCTCTGTCCTTCTTAAAGAGACTATAAACACTCCACCCACTTTCTCCAGAGTCAACATAAATGTGAAAAATAGCCACAAAAGAAAAAAATAGCTAGTGTGCATCAGATCCAAGTCTGGTATGCAAACTCAAATTTCCTATATGATAGATCAACAATAAATACCCTTCCTCCACAAAAAAGGCATAAAAAGTGTTTGGAGACTATTGAAACCTCAGAAGGCTTGGGAAGAAACAAATAAGACTAGGTATATTTTCATAACTAACATATATGAGAATTTCACACAGTTAAAAACAAACAAAACAGAACAATTGACATTCGTAACAAATAAATTACAAGTCACACAATAAAATAAACTATCATGCTAAGGTAGGACTCTGGCTCCAGGGGATGAGGGCGCAGAGGAAGGAGTGTACCCTAGCTATAATTTATGTATAGAGTCAGCTAAAATGAAGAAAACTCTCAATGAGATGGATTGACCCAATAGACTCAACCTTGGGCTTACACATATCAAAGATCTGTAGATGTGTGGCACCGGGCAATGCTTCCTTCTGTTTATAAATAATGTCACCATGAGTTAGAGCAGACTCACTAGCAACTAACAACAACAACAAATGTGCTACTCTTCTAAGTTTATTACCTGTGTTAAAGTATTAAATAGTCATGACAACCATAAGAGCTAAGAGAACAATCTGAATGAGATCTAAAAATAAGTATGCTTACTTTTAACCAGAATTTATTGAAGAGTTATTAGGCACTTGACACCATTTGAAGTGTTTTATATGTGTTAACTCATTGACTTTTTGAAGTCAGAACTGTCTTTATCCCTATTTCATGCAACCCATTGCATGCAATGCATTATATAGAAGTTACTTGTATTTTTTTAAAGACTACAACTAGCAAGTGGTAAAAGTTGAAGTTGGGATTTGTATTCTGAAAGTCTGGCTCCCGATTTCTATGATTTTAACTGCTGTGTTGTAGAGTCTGTTCATGGAAAAGGAGAAATAAAAGAAATATATTTTAAAAATTTAGAAAATAGCACATATGTATAGAAATCTGGTAGAAATCAAAAGGAAGTAACAGAACATCTAGAAATTAAGGGGAAAAAAAGGTAAATGACATAAAGGATACAATAAAAGGTCAAATTTATTTTTGCCATGAACTGAGGATGAATAACGAAAGTATGTTCATGCAGGGTTGTGGGTTCTCAGCAAATAATTACATTACCCAATGGCGAGATCACATGCTTTATTACTAACACAGAATAAGGACTAAGAGAAACTGTGTAAGATTTATTTCAGACCGGTTCCCCCCATAGGTGCTCGTCCCAGGGTAAAATGACCTAATCATGCTCCATAATTCTGTTTAAGTAAAGGGACAAAAGGACCTGGGGCTTAATGTACCTCAGATCAAAGTGGTGTACATGCTGGGGACCCTGGGGAAAGCAGAATGGGAGAAAGAGGTAGGTGCGCCTTGACACAGTCCAAGCTCAAGGTGCTTGATGGTGTTGTGGTTGTTAGCCCCAGCCTTGATGACTTCAAAGGAAAAACACTCCCTCTCCTTCAGGAATCTAAGATTAGATCTTGCCAGAAAGTAGTTATATAGTTAATTATATACCTTACCACTAAGACACTAGGGGTTGGGGGCCTACTTCACCAAGGGTACATTCTTTCAGTACAGTTTCAATGTAAAGTTCAAGTAGGTGGGAGGGGGGAGGTGCTAAACTGCTCCTTTTGTCTCTGCATCCTTTTACTAGAATTCATAAAAAGAGAATGGAGATATTGTGAGAGAACCCCTATTCAAAAGCTGATTGGCAAGTAATTTTCCAGTGTTGAAATCCTTAAAAATAGACCAATTCTAAATAAAGGTAAATAAAAATTAATCCAAATATAGATTAATCCAGAGAGGAAACATTTAAGAGTTTATCATAAACACTGTCTCACTAAAAGAAGTACTAATGTATTTCTGTAAGCAAGAATTTGAAGATGGGCAGGACGATAAGATTCAATATGGAGCAGGGAGCATAAATATGTTTAAATATGTTAACAAATATAAACTAGACTTAGGAGTAAAAATCAAAAATGTTTTGAGGTTTATAAATGAGTTGCAACTCAAACTTCAGATAATAGTGACATGGAAAATGCATCGAAGCGTTAAGAATAACAATATTTGAAGTACTTGTGCTGTTTGAGTGATAGATAACTTAGGTTAATTTAAATTAGGTTAAAAATACATGCTAAAATTTAGGAGTAATCATTTAAAAAAATAAAATTTCTGGACTAAATCAGCAGATAGGAAAAAAAAGGAATAATAAAAAATTATAACAATTATTTCCTCTGAATACCACTTTCTCTAAAGTGGTTTTTATTTGCCACTAACAGGTTGTTTTACAAAGAATAAACACATACGGGATTATTTTAATTATTAAAAGCAAAAGTAGATCTTAAAACTACTTGTGAGTGGTGAAGCTGAGAAACATGTGCGGGTCATCTTTTAGATAAGTGGTATACAATAGAATATTTAAACATTAAGAGGTGCATTATCACTCCCTGAGGAATATGCTTTTTTAATCCTTAACTTTCATATATGTTCTTCCTAGAAAGTTTCTTCGTTCTGCTGGTTCCTTACCCTGTTTTCCTTTTATGATGACTCTCTCTCTATTTTTTTTTTTTTCTATTTTTAACCATGTGGAATATTCATCTTGATCTTAATGTGGGATTTTCTTTAGGATATAAAAAGCCTCAGCAGTGCTGAACAATGGGACTAACTGGAGATGAATCTCTCAGTAGGGAAAGTCTGTTAATATCAAAACAAAGACAATAGTAAAAGAAATATTAAAAGGATCACTATCTAATTTCATCCAGACAACACAATTCTGCAAACTCTATCCCGTATCTGTATCTATCTTAGATTTAAAAATGGAAAGTGACATGGTTTTCTCAGAGACGTGTCAATATGTTCTTTGAAATGAAGAATAAAATAAGGTGACTTCGATCAGAAAGAAATTCTTATTTGATCGATAGGTTTGACAAGAAGATCTTGTTTTTCTATTTAAATTAACTTGAATGACCTAAACTCCAGTTCAGTGATTTCGATGTAAACATTTAAAGCAGATAAACAATGTATGTCAGGAATTACATTCTTTGAATCTATTTAAACGAATGATTTTTAAATATTAAATGTTTGAGAAGGACATAGTTTTAAAAAAAAAATTCTTGAAGGTGTAAGGGCACAAAATAGTATGAAGACCTCTCTCTACACATAACCAGTGTCAGAATAATTTGAAAAAATATCAATAAAATAAAGACACTGATCAACATATCTGAAATTGGATATTGATCTACAGCAATAAATCACTCAAAGGAAATATCTGTAGGAACTGTGCTATAATGACTTTTTGTGTTCTTGATTCACTTACTCTCATTCCAGGAACAAATTCCAAAAGTAAATGAGGATGGATAAGAACACATTCTTGTTAATACATACTGTATTTGAAGAAGAAAAAAGAATGGTATTATTAAGGGAAAGTTCAGAATTAAAAAAAAAAACAAAACTGTTCTTTAGTTCATGAAGGTAAGTGTTCTGTAATGTCTGAGAATTCATTGTTCTTCAGGGTTATTTTGAGAATGAAGCAGGAAAGAATTGAGGCAGGTTAACTGAGGCCACGCTTGTCATTGTTTCAAACCAGGCAAACTCTGAGAGAGAGTACAACTGCAAAATATTTATTAGGGAGTGTTCTTGGGATCAGCACCTTTGCAAAGTAAAGGAAGAAAACAAGATTGGGTAGAGGGGAAAATTAAACTGTAATGAAGTCTAATGAAGTTCTCAGACAATCTACAGGGAGCTCTAGAATTGGGGGAGGGGAGATAAATCTTCAAACCGCCATAATGATCAGTTAGCGGATGTAGACTGGCCCTGGAAAAAGGCATAACTTGAAGAGTGACAATTTTCTTCAACAGAGAATGACACCGACTGCAGTCTGCTAGGAGCAACTTCAACAGCTGAGGAAATAAGTCCTTCGTTCCTGAAGCGAGGTCTAGATGGAGCATCACAGTTCCTACTACAGCCATTCTAGGAGTTTTTATGACTCACTGATTTTTAATCAGTGAAGTGACATTATCTGATTTGAATTGTACACTTTCTCTATGGTGAGTTCTGAATTTCCTGGAAAAAGGCAATGCTTGAGGCAGAGAACATTCAATAGAGAGACTTATTAGCAGATTAGGCATCACAGAAGTGAGAAATAGTGTACTAGAATATAGGCTAGTAGAAATTATTCAGATTATACATGTAAGAGAGGAAAAAAAGTACAAAATAATGTAGAATAAATATGCGATACAGTGAAAAATCTCACATTTGTATTATTTGAGTGTCTTGAGAGAGAGGAAAGAGAGAGAGAGAATGGGGTAGAAGAAAATTGCAAAGAGAAAATGACTAAGAATTTTTCAAAACTAGCCACAGCCATTCTGGCAGCCATAAAGTTGTGTGGATGCTGAAGAAAGAACTCGCTGCTCTGCTTAATGAAGTTAGTAAGTTAGTTGACAACTTCCAGATCTTAGGGCCTTCAAAGTTTGCCTCACCTTTCAATCTGAGTCCATAGTCTTCTCAGGAAACCTCCAAACAATAAGTGATAATGACAGAAGTACTAGTGCCTGAATCTTTCTACTTAACAGGATTGCTTCTCTTTGAATTGGCCAAGAATTTTTCTGCTTGGCATCATGGCCTGAGAATCTCCCTGCCCAAACCTGCAACCCCATTTTATTTCACAACTGTCAGATTTTCAGTCTGAAGGCTTTCCCTATCCAATCTTGCTTCCTCTCCCCTTTTGTTTCCTTTCACAAACATTATCCACAGCCGTCAAGCCAATTCCAACTCATAGTGACCCCATAGAGTTCCCAGTAAATCTCTGCAGAAGCAGACTGCCACATCTTTCCCCTATGGTGGTTTCGAACTGCTGACTTTTCAGTTAGCAGTTGATCACTTTAATGACTGTGCCACCTAATAAACCACTTATACTCCTAATACCATCTCACAATGTGCCTCCCAGAAAGCCTAGCTCTTATATATATCAAACAACAAAAACACAAAGTACTCTGAATTCCAAGAGAGCAAAGACAAAGCAACAGTTGCAGCAACAAAAACAACAAACACTACACCTAGATGATTAGTAGCAAAACTGCTAAAAACCAAGGAATAAAGGAAAATTTTAAAAGCAGTCGGTCACATGAAACAAGTAATAATATAACTTACTGTTGACTTCCAATAGAAATTAGATGACAGTGGAATTACATCTTTAAGGCACTAAAAGAATGATTTTGCAGTCTTGTATTCTATGCTGAAAGAATAATATCTTCAAAAAATAAAGAACTAAAGTTATTCAGATAAGCAAAAATACAGGCTCTGTTTCCAGTAAAAGTGCCCTGAAAATTCTAAAGGAAGTTTTTTAGACAGAAAGAAAATTATTCCATATATAAACATATTAAACCAGGAAGGGATAAAAAAATACAGAAAAGTGTAAATATTCAGGTAAATATGAATGAGTATTGGCTAACTAAAATAATTATAATAACATTTTGTAATGTTAAAGTATATGCAGAATTAAAATATACAGCAAAAAAACAAATGGTGGAAGAGTGGTAAAGGAGTTAAAGTGCAGTAAGACTCTCATAATGTAAGGGAGTGGCAAAAGTGTTAATTTAAGATGGACTCTATTAAGTTATGGGTGCATAATGTAATCTCTAATGTAATCTCAAAAAGAATAACAATTTAATAATGGGGAAATAAGATAATAAAAATAATTAATCCAAAAGAGGGGGAAATATAGAATACAGATATTCTACAGAGGACTCATTCAGGCAATATAAGATCTACAAATAAATATGAGAAAAGATTAATAGTCACACATAATTCTAAAACTGGTTTATTTGCTTTCACATCCAAAATATGTTTGGGTAAGGAGACTGGCAAAATTTATTGTATCTAATTTTTAAAAAATATAGGTGCTGGGAGAGCAGTCTACCTTTATAATATCTATCCAGGCTGCTTAAATTGAGGTCTTGGGCTCAGAGCATTCTCTGATCAAGAGCCTGAGGACTGGGTCTCACCCTCTGTCCCAGTTTCTTCTCCTTGTCAGAGACGGCTTCCTTGTTCTGAGCTCATAGTAACTTCTCTGTCTCCATGACTACCTATAACTACTTAATTGTACAGAATTACTCTGGTAGCTGGAGGGGAGGAAATGCTGTGCACTTTGGTCACAAGATGATCACACTGTTTGCACATGAACAAAGGGACCCTCTTCTTACTCCTCTTCCTCTTGCTCCCATGCAGTATGTCACGTACACCATCTCATTTATCTACACAAGCCCTAGGCCCAATTTCTTTGTTCTCTCGTCCTTGGTGCGTTGAGGGCCAAGCATGGAAGTGACCAAATATATCTCACCCTTGGAGAGGAGAACGTTTTAGGGGAAACTGGATCTTGATAAACCCTACTTTGTTTATCACTGTCCTGATTAGTGTAAATAATAGAAGCCTGTGACAACGCAAGTGAGTAGTTTAATTATTTGTTCTGATCCAAAGAGCCCTGAATCATTCCATCTGATGTATTTCACGTGGTACATTGCAAAAGAAAAACATGAAGTCTTTGTTTTCTTTTTTTTCTATATGTCCTTTACATGTTCTCTGAAAATTGGTTAATAATATGAAATACACTTCTCACCTAGATTTCTTTTCAGATTAAGTATATGGATTTGGCAAAATTAGATTTTCTTGTAATTTTTCGTTAAAATAATTAATTACTTATATTTCATCTGACATGAATCATGAGTATCATATAAATGAATACTTATATACACATCTAATACATCCAATTATGTATCGGACAAAAAGAGAACAAGAGCAAGAGTGAATGAGAGAGGAAGAGAGAGAGAGAAGAAATTATGAATAGAAATTAAATTTTTAGGAAGGATTTATGAACAGAAACAGTATGTCAAATTTTAGATCCATTGAATTTTCAAATTAACCGATTCTCCTGAACTACCAAAATATATGAAATGATTAAAATGAAGGCTAATAATATACACAATTAAGAATATAACTTGGGTTTTTTGTTTTGTTTTTATAATTATTCAAATTTTAAAATTCAACTGAAATACAATAACTTGGTCTCTTGTTTTTTGAAAAAGGAGTAAATGCAAACTTAAAATTCTTCTAGTATCTCTGCAATGAAAGTATAAGTTTCAAGATAAAAAAAATTTTGAACACAAGGAAATAGGTTGGAGAATAAGGAACCATTAAGACGGCCAGTACGTATTTTTGAAAATAGTTATATATATGCTTTATAGGTAATCCTTGCTACACTCAGTTGAGCATGCCAGATTATGTAGTTCTTTTTCATGGCCTAATTAACCAAAAGACACTGGGAAGAATTCCAATTTCAAATTGTTAACATAAAATGGGAAAGCCAAATCCTTCATCTATAAAGGAACTGCCTAAAATACCTGTCTTCACATTCCTTGGCTTGTAGAGACATCCGTGGTTTTAAACATGTAGCATATCGTTACATCTTTGGCATCCACAGTGAAACAGACTTTAGAAATCAATAAGAAACAGTTAAAATATCTAGTTAAAAACCGCTGAAGGGCATGAATGTATCACAGAAGAAACAGAGGTTTAAATATGGTCAGATTGATTAATGCATATGTAAATCTAAATTCAAATAATAAAATATCACCTTTAAACTCTTAAATTGGAACATAATTTACAAAAACTGATAATATCCAACACTGAAGAGTAAGTAAAGAAATGAGTAATTTTATTCATTAGTATTTGAAGTATAATTTAATTTTGCATCTCCTTTTATAACTTTGAGTTTTTTTGAAATCTAGCTTGTATTATAGATTTACCATATGTTTTGTTTTACAAGGTGATTTTTTGTTTGTTTTCTTGTAATGGGGTAGCCTAATCCATTTACATTTATTGACATGACAATCTTTGCACTACCATGGTTTCCCTGTATATTTACTTCTCTGCCTAACTGAACAAAATCATTTCAAGGTGGTCTTCTGCCACCAGAACTGGACAGTCTAGTATCCCCTTTCATTGTTACACCCAAGGAGTTCCCTTCACGAGAAATACGTTTTACTCAGGGTTGTTGTACTCTCTGTCCATCATCACCACCTCTGTGTATCTTCATTCCCTCGTCCTTTGGCTTGTTTCTGCTATGTTTTTAGATCCCAGTGCTTTTGTTATATGTAAGAAATAATGGTTTATCACTTCAGGGCGAGTCAATTATTGTTGCCTTTTGCTTTAGACATTTTCTAAGATTACTGTCATAGAACTATTTTGATATACTAGTGACCCACCCAACGCTGGTATGACTTGTTAACATAACAAAATAAAAGCCTACTTACAAATAGGATCACACCCAAAGGACTTCAATATATATTGTTCAGGGGCACAATTCAATCCACAACACAAATGTATTTTAAAAAAAGGATTATAAATCTACGTTATTGGGCATATAATGCATAAAGATGTAACTTGTGGCAACAACAATAAACAGGGTGAGCAGATCTGTAAAGCAGAAGAGGTTTTGTATGCTATTGAGGCTGATATCAATTCAAACTAGATTTTTATAATGTTAGGAAGTTATTGTAATTCCCATGGTAACTGGTAAGAAAATATCTTTTAAAAAAAATACACAAAAGGAAATAAGGGAATCAAATCAGTACACCACAAAAATTAAACACAAAAAAGGAAGTAATAAGGGAAATGAGGGTTGAAACAGTATTAGACAAAGAGAAAGTAAATACCAAAATGTCAGAAGTCCTTCCTTATCAAGTTACTTAAACTTAAATAAAGTAAACTCTAAAACTCAAAAACTTTAACAAAAGACAATAAAGGATTCTGTCTGTCTCTTAGTCTATCTATCTATCTGTCTGCCCTGGTGGTGGTGCAGTGCTTTAGTGTTTAGCAGCTAACCAAAAGGTCAGCAATTTGAATCCACTAGCTTCTCCTTCGAAAGGTTATGGGGCAGTTGTACTCTGTCTTATAGGGTCTCTATGAGTCAGAATCAACTCGACAACAATGGGATGTTGTTACTGTTATATAGTTTCTGTTAGGTATTGTGGAGTCATTTTGACCCTTAGCAATACCATGCGACAGAGTAGAACTACCCTTGGCTGTAATCTTTATCTATGTATCTATCTATCCATCTGTGTACACACTGACATATATATATATAATACATTGATATATATGTGTGTATATATACATACATGTGTATATATATATATAAATATATATATATACATTGATAGGAGATAGGAACCCTGATGGCACAACCGTTAAGCACTCAGCTGCTAATCAAAGAGTTGGAGGTTTGAACCCACCCAGCAGCTCTGTAGGAGAAAGACCTGGAGATCTGTTCCCATAAAGACTACAGTCCAGAAAACCCTATGGGGCAGTTCTACTCTGTCACATGGGGTCACTATGACCTGAAATTGATTCCATGGCATGCAACAACAACTACATACCCATTGATCAAAAGGTCAGTTCATAAAGAAGATACAACTGTTACAGACATAAACTCCAAAGTCTCAACATATTTGAAGCAATTACTAACTGGACTGAAGTGAGAAATAGACAGTTCTACTGTAATAATTGTAGATTTAAATATCCTACTTTCAATAATGAATAGACTATCTAGACAGAAGATTAATGAAGATATAGAGGAACTGAACATTTTAAACCAACTCAACTTAAAAGACATCTATAGAACCTTCACCCCACAATAGAGAATGCACATTCCTCTCCAGAGTACATGGAATGTTCTCCAGTATAAATCATATATATGCCACAAAACAATTCTCAGTAAGTTAAAAGTGATTGAAATCATAAATGACACTATCTAAATCAAGATTATATCTGTACCTTACCTCTGTACTTCCTTGTTTTGTTTCTTTTCTCTCCTTACCAAGCTAGTCTTTTTATTTATTACTCTTTTATTAAAAAAAAAAAAAATGAACACACTTAAATATATAAAATGCACGTACACACTCATAGACTGAAAACAGACATGTACATCAAGATATAATCCATCAAACAACAATGTTATTTTAAAATATTCCTCTGTAAATTCAGGCTTTTAGGTTTCAATCACTTTTATCTATATAGTAAAAACATTATTACTTAGTATTTACCTTTGTAGCAATTAGTACTTCATACTTCATTAATGGAAATTTAAATAGATTAATTAACTGAAATAAATCCTCTACTAATCTTCAAAAATATATATTTCTAAAATTAATCATGTTGCACCTATGCAAATGTTTGAAAATTAATGATATTTAGTAGTAGTGAACATTGTGTTTATACTCTTTGTGTTTTGTTTTGTTTTTTTTTTTCACATGAAAATAGTATAGTTTCAAACTGAGAAAATAACTTATTTTGGGTAATTAATTTTAAATACAAATATTTTGACCATGTTAAATATATGAAACACATTTTCAAAATACCACTAATAAGAAAAATATTGTTCTGGATGATAATGACATGAAAGTATAAAAGTTTTATGAAAACAATCATTGATAACAGATAACATTTGGTCGAAAAAGTTGAACACTAAGAAAAGGATAAATAGTATGAGGAAAAAAAACAGGACCTCAAAAATGCGCAAGGTAAGCCAAGTAATTTGAAGATTATTTCCAAATAATAGAATAACCACCAGGATTTTTAAATGGAATAGGAGAATTAAGATTCAATTACTGGATATAAAAAATAAGACAACATGCAGATCACAATTTGTTCTGTATAATTAAAATACAGTTGGAAATTGGTTACAAACTTTATATGACATTATTAAATTGAAGTTATAAAGTTTCTCAAAAGTGATAAATGGGACTAATTTGGAAATTTGGGATTCATTATATATTCAATAATTTGGTTGCTCATATAAAATTGCATTTCTTAACAAGAGGGGGAGATTACTGAAAGTATAATAAAATTGGTGAATATGAGGTTACATTGGTTACATTGTCTTTAGTTAAATTGAAAAGTTGCTAACACATTTTACTTAATCATATCGCTGCCTCCATTTGGTGTGCCCCTCAAACTATCTCTTGTTAATTTATTGGGTAAAATTTTCACTTGAAATATGTGCATGTATGTGGGTGTTTATAGTAACTTGTATTGTAAAAAAAAAACAAAACTAGAAAAATGTCAAATCATGTGTTACTAAAAGTTGTATTTATTAAATTTTAATTTATTAAATAACACAAATATTTACCAGTTGATAATTTTACAGTGTTCTAGTTCATATTAGGATATAAATGCTCTCTTCAGGAACTTTTATAATATTAATTTTTTTATGATAAATATTTTTTATTTGATAATTGAGTACATATATTGCTTTTGGCCAAAATAAATACAAGTTATGTTCTATAAGAATGTAAGTTGTGTGTATGCTCATCAGTTTCTTTTATTTATTTTGTTGTTTGTAATAACTAATACCCTGAAAAATCAGGGGATTATTTATCTAATTGAATCTATCTTATGGAGTTAAAAAAAAATCCATATACTGACAGTTCTTTGATTAGTACCAACTACTTTTCAATCAGCTTAAAAATATATTAATATATTTTAATTCATATTTTCTCACTATCACCACAAAAAAAGAATCAAATATGCCTCTGATGGATGAAAAAAAAAAAGAAAAAAAGGTGCCGGAATTAACTTAGAATGTTAGAATGGACGTAGGTTACATTAGCCAATCTAGTAACACATTAAAAAATAATTTTAGTATATGCTGGTAAATGTTTTGTTAAAATTTAATATCCAATGATGATAAACACTTTTACACAACAAGAATCAAGAAAACTTTCTTATCTTTGTAAATTGTATCCTAAAATGTTTACAGAAAAGACTATGTAATCACAGTATCTAATTTTGTATAATTTGAACTTCTGAAAAAATGTTTAACAAAATTGTGCAAAATGAATTTAAAAGCTGTATAAATGAAAATTGGTTAAAACCATGTATATTTTGAAAGCAATTGATTGTAGATGTCGATTTATGTCCTGTATAATCTTTTGCGCCATATTTTAAAAATAATAATGGAATTTTGAAGTTTGTGAATGCTAGAAATTTTGGGTCTAAAATCCAATGACATAATATTTCAAATGAAAGTCTTGTAAAACATGTTCTCAATATTATCTAAAGGTATAAAATAAGAATGGGATGATTGTCTTTCAATGTTACGTATTTGCATTTTTAGTTCACATAAGATTATATTTTTTAATTTTATTATTTCACTAATAAATCACTGACTGGTGTAGTCAGACAATTTAGTTTAATGCCAATCTCACAGGTAATCATCAGAAATGAAAAGCCTATTTATGGCTATGTAAAAAAAAAAATTTTGAGATTAGCCAACATGCATTAGAATCTGCAAAATACTGAAGACTTTGTGTTAAGCAATGGCATTTACTTAGCATTTTGGAAGATATAAAAAGTTTACCTGTCAAGTAAAGCTATTTAACTAGCTGTTAGTTGTTGCTGAGCAGCTCTGACTCATGGTGACTTTATGTATAACAGAATGAATTGTTGTCCAGTACTCCACCATCTTCATGATCATCACATCTTCCAGCACTATATTGGAAAATATTCTTGTGATCCATGGAGTTTTCATTGGTTAATTTTCAGAAGTACATATCCAGGCTTTTCTTCCTGGATATATGTACTTTCTTAGTCTGGAAGCTCTGCTAAAACCTGTTCACCATAGGTGAACTTACCGTTATTATTGATGGTATGCTTCCAGCATTATAGAAACATGCAACCCACCACAGTACAACAAAATGGCAGACAGATGGGGTCAAAAATCCTGAGACTTCTTTTCCTGAATAGAATATCTTCCTGTGAAACTTTAAAGGGCAAATTTAAGGAATCATTGTATTAAGCATATTTTCTAGCTTCTGTAATATAATGTTTTAACATCCACATCAAGTAACCCATCTCCACCCATGTCTGCTATACACAGGTAAGAAGCTCCCTCAGTTTTCCTTTGGTAGATGCCCCCAAGTCCCAAGGCATGATTTTCGAATATAGCTGGCCAGCGAAATCCCTGCATGTTCTGATCTCCCTCTGTCACATTTCCTGCAAAAAACAATAAAGATGCTTGCTCACAGTCCCTCTCCTTCTCAGCCTTGTGATCACACCCTGCGTTTCCGCATGTGGACCTGCTGGGCATGCCATGAACACCAAAGATCTATGAGTATGATAAATCCTAAATGTTTCCCACTTCCCCTTCTTGATTCAGTCAAACATTACTAATATAACAAGTTAAAAGAAACATAAATCCACTATAGATATCCACTTGTAATACTTAAAGCAGACTTAAATTTTTCTATCTTTTTCATAATCAAATTCTTTGAGTAATGAGTTAAGCACAAATAAACAGTGAAACAAATATTTCTGTGTTTGTTGGATCTGGACTATTTCCCCTTATCTCACTACTCTTCATCTGATTTTAATTTTTCAAATATTTTTAGGACTTCTGCATTGTGGCAATATAATAAGTAACATTTCAAAATAAAGCAATTATTTAAAGTATCATAAAGTATATGTTAAAATCCTTACGCAAAGTGAGATGCATACATAAAATTACCACTTAGTTCAGGCTGAAAGATACATGGCAATTCACTCAATGTTAGAATGATTAATTTCCTAAAGATGTTCATTTGACACATTATTTAACAAAAATATTTCTCAATAGTTTCATATTTTTTTAAGTAGCCAAAAATTAATTTCCAAGTAGCTAACTATTTCAAGATGACAACTCTGTCTTGATTAGTTGATACTTCACCATCTCCAGACCTCTGATCTAGTATATTACATTACATTTCCTATTATAACGAATAAAATGTTGATAAACTAAATTCAAGAATAATCTTGAACCCATCAAAAGAGAAGGTTATAGGACAACCAATTGACCCAAAATCTAAGGTGAAAAGTATGCCCACAGAGAACAGAGATAGTTAGCTTTGGTTTATCCATAGTTTTTGATTCATTTAAACAAAAATATGAGGTAAAAGTTAGTGTATTGAGTGTTATTAACCAAACATAGAAGAGAGCTCAGTATCCATCACTATTTCTTCCTAATCTATACGTAAGTAGTATTTGAGGTATTTTATTTTTATTTTTTCATATTCTGTCTCCCTAAAGTTAGTACAGACAAAGAAGTAGCCTCTTATTTCACTAAGATTTTATTTGCGCATCAGAAAAATGGATATACCTTAAACTTTAAACATCAAAGGGAAATTGTGTATATGAAATTACTTGGGAAATTATCTCTGCTCTATTAATTTAAAATGATATTAAAATATCAGAATACTTATTTATACATTCTATGAAAGCCCAAAGTATGAGCAGATGTAAGGTAATTCTAGATACATTAATTGTCACAGGTCCTTTACGTGCGATAAATATTAAACTAGAGGCTTTGAAGTTCTTTGTATATTTCCTTTATATTAACTAGGAGCCACTGGGTGGTGAAAAAGGTTAACATACTTTGCTGCTAACTGAAAGTTTGGTGGTTTGAGCCTACCCTTTTGTGCCTAGGAAGAAAGGCCTGGCCATCCACTTCCAAAAAATCAGCCACCGAAAGCCCTGTGAAGCACAATTCTACACTGACACACATTGGGTTGCCATAAGTCAGAATCAACTACAAGGCAAGTGGTATTGGTAATACTGACAAGTTTTAAAGATGAGGCATTGAGTTACAATGAAATTATGCAGTGTCATTATTTTCATTTTTTTTTAATTGTACTTTAAGTGAAAGTTTACAATTCAAGTTAGTCACTCATACAAAAATTTATATACATTGTTTGGCAACCCTAGTTGTTCTCCCCATACTGTGACAGCACCCTCTTCCTTTCCACCTAGGATTTCCAGTGTCCATTCAACCAGCTCCTGACCCTGTCTGCCTTCTCATCTCACCTCTGGACAGGAGCTGTCCATTTAGCCTCCTGTATCTACTTGAGCTAAGAAGCACACTCTTCACCAATATCATTTTATGTCTCATAGTCCAGTATAATCTTTGTCTGAAGAGTTGGCCTAGGGAATGGTTTTAGTTTTGGGCTAACAGAGTCTGGGGGCCATATCTTCCAGGTCCCTCCAGTCTCAATCAAACCATGAAGTCTGGTCTTTTTACTAGAATTTGAGTTCTGCACCCCACTTTTCTCTTGCTCCATCAGGGACTTTCTGTTGTGTTCCTTGTCAGGGCAGTCATTGTAGCGGCCGGACACCGTCTAGTTCTTCTGGTCTCAGGCTGATGAAGTCTCTGGTTTATGTGGCCATTTCTGTCTCTTGGGCTAATCCTTTCCTTGAGTCCATGATGTTCTTCATTCTCCTTTACTCCAGGTGGGGTGGGACCAATTGATGCATCTTAGATGGCTGCTCACTAGCTTTTAAGACCCCAGACGCCACTCACCAAAGTAGGATGCAGAATACTTTCTTAAAAAATTTTTTATGCCAGTTGACCTAGATGTCCCCTAAAACCATGGTTCCCAGACCCCTATCCCTGCTACTCTGTCCCTCAAAGTGTTTGGTAGTATTCAGGAAATGTCTTAGCTTTGGTTTAGTCCAGATATGCTGACTTCCCCTATAGTGTGTGCTGTCCTTCCCTTCACCTAAGATAATTCTTGTCTACTTTCTAGTTAGTGAACACCACTCTCCCTCCCTCCTCACCCTTGTAACCATCAAAGGATGTTGTCTTCTGTGTTTAAACCTTTTCTTGAGTTCTTATAATAGTGGTGTCATACAATATTTGTCCTTTTGCTACTGACTAAATTCGTTCAGCATAATGTCCTCCAGATTCCTCCATGTTATGTTTCACAGATTCATCATTTTTCTTTATCATTGCATAGTATTCCATTGTGTGAATATACCATAGTTTGTTTATCCATTTGTCTGTTGATGGGCACCTAGGTTGTTTCCATCTTTTTGCTATCGTGAACAGTGCTTCAGTGAACATGGGTGTGCACTATCTATACGTGTGATGGCTCTTAATTTTCTAGGATATATTCCAAGAAGCCGGATTGCTGGAACGTATGGTATTTCTATTTCTAGCTTTTTAAGGAAGCGCCAAATCAATTTACAAAGTGGTTGTACCATTTTACATTCCCACCAACAGTGTATAAGTGTTCCAGTTTCTCCACAATCTCTCCAACATTTCTTATTTTTTGTGTTTTGGATTAACGCTAGCCTTGTTGGGATGAGATATAACCTCATTGTAGTTTTGATTTGCGTTTCTCTAATGGCTAATGATCATGAGCATTTCCTCATGTGTCTGTTAGCTACTTGAATGTCTTCTTTGATGAAGTGCCAGTTCATATCCTTTGCCCATTTTTTAATTGGGTTGTTTGTTCTTTTGTTGTGGAGGTTTTGCAGTATCTCGTAGATTTTAGAGATTAGATGTTGATGGGATTTGTGGTAGACAAAAAGTTTTTCCCAGTCTGTAGGTTGTCTTTTTACTTTTTTGGTGAGGTCTTTTGATGACCATAAGTGTTTGATTTGTAGGAGATCCCAGTTATCTAGTTTCTCTTCTGGTGTTTGTGCATTGTTAGTTACTTATGGTTCATATTCTGTTTATGTCATATATTAGGACTCCTAGCATTGTCTCAATTATTACTTCCATGATCTTTACCGTTTTCAATTTTATATTCAGGTCTTTGAACAATTTTGAGTTAGTTTTTGTGCATGGTGTGAGGTGTGGGTCTTGTTCCAGTTTTTTGCAGATAGATATCCAGTTATGCCAGCACCATTTGTTAAAGAGACTGTCTTTTCCCCCAATTAATGAACTTTGGGCCTTGTCAAATATCAGCTGCTCATAGGTGAATGAATTTATGTCTGGATTCTCAATTCTGTTCTGTTGGTCTGTGTATCTGTTGTTCTCCAGTACCAGGATGTTTTGACTACTGTGGCGGTATAATAGGCTCTAAAATCAGGTAGTGTGAGGCCTCCCACTTTGTTCATCTTCTTGAGTAATGCTTTATTTATTCAGGGCCTCTTCCCTTTCCATATGAAGTTGGTGATTTGTTTCTCTATCTCATTAAAAAATGCCAGTGGAATTTGGATCGGAATTGCATTGTATCTG
>NW_004443953.1:12053812-12063267 GCF_000243295.1 Trichechus manatus latirostris | reverse complement strand
GGAATCCAACTGATTTTTGTATGTTTATCTTGTATCCTGAAACTTTGCTGAAATCTTCTATTAGTTCCAGTAGTTTTCTTGTGGATTCTTTTTGGTTTTCTGTGTATGAGATTATATCATCTGCAAATAGAGATACTTTGACTTCTTCCCTACCAATTTCGATGCCCTTTATGTCTTTTTCTAGCCTAATTGCTCTGGCTAGAAACTCCAGCACAATGTTGAATAAGAGTGATGATAAAGGGCATCCTTGTCTGGTTCCCATTCTCAAGGAGAATGTTTCAGACACTCTCCATTTAGGATGATACTGGCTGTTGGGTTTGTATAAATGTTCTTAATTATGTTGAGAAATTTCCCTTCTATTCCTATTTTGTTGTGAGTTTTTATTAAGAATGAGTGTTGGACTTTGTAAAATGCCTTTTCTTCATCAATTGATAAGATCATGTGGCTCTTGTCTTTTGTTTTATTAATGTGATGGATTACATTGATTATTTTTCTAATGTTGAACCATCCTTGCATACCTGGTATAAATCTCATTTGATCATGATGGATTTTTTTTGACATGTTATTCAATTCTATTGGTTAGAATTCTGGTGAGGAATTTTGCATCAATGTTCATGAGGGATATTATTCTGTAATTTTCTTTTTTTTGTGGTGTCTTTACCTGTTTTTGATATCAGGGTTATGCTGGCTTCATAGAATGAGTTTAGGAGTATTCCATCCTTTTCTATGCTCTGGAATACCTTTAGCTGTAGTCCTGTTAACTCTTCCCTGAAAGTTTGGTAGAATTCTCCAATGAAACTGTCCTGGCCAGGGCTTTTTTGGTTGGGAGTTTTTTAATTACCTTTCAATCTCTTTTCTTGTTATAGGTTTATTTAGTTGTTCGACCTCTGATTATGTTAGCTTAGGTAGGTAGTGAGTTTCTAGAGTTTGTCCATTTCACCTAGGTTTTCAAATTTGGTAGAGTACAATTTTTCATAGTATTTAGTTATGATTCTTTTAATTTCTGTTGGGTCTGTTGTGATATCACCCATCTCATTTCTTATACGGTTTATTTGCTTCCTCTCCAGTTTTTCTTTTGTCAGCTTGGCCAATGGATTATCGATTTTGTTGATCTTTTCAAAGAACCAGCTTTTGGTCTTGTTAACTCTAACCAGCTTTTGGTATTGTTAACTCTTTCAGTTGTTTTTCTAGTCTCTATTTCATTCAATTCTGCTCTAATTCTTACTATTTCCTTTCTTCTGGTGCCCGAGGGATTCTTTTGATCCTCTCCTTCTACTTATTCAAGTTACAGAATTAATATTTTGATTTTGGCCCTTTCTTCTTTTTGGAGTGTGCCTTTATTGCTAGAAACTCACCCCTGACCCCTGCTTTTGCTGTGTCCCATAGGTTCTGGCAGGATATATTTGCATTCTAGTTTGATTTTATGAATTTCTTTATTCCATCCTTAATTTCTTCTATAACCCAGTAGTTTTTTAGCAAGGTGTTTTTCAGTTTCCATGTGTTTGATTTTTTTTCCTTGCTTTTTCTGTTATTGATTTCTACTTTCATGGCTTTATGATCATAAAAGCTGCTTTGTTATATTTCGATGCTTTGGATTCTGTTAAGACTTGCTTTATGGCCTAATACATGGTCTATTCTGGAGAATGTTCCATGTGTGTTGGAAAAGAAAGTATACTTTGTTGCTGGTGAGTGGAGTGTTCAGTATATGTCTATGAGATCAACTTGGTTGATGGTAACATTTAGATCTTCTGTGTCTGTATTGAGCTTCTTTGTGGATGTTATGTCCTTCACCAAAAGAAGAGTGTTGAAGTCTCCTACTATTATTGTGGAGCTGTCTATCTCTCTTTCCAATGCTGTTAAAGTTTGTTTCATGTATTTTGGAACCTTGTCTTTGAGTGAGTAAATGTTTATTATAGTTATGTCCTCCTGGTATACTGATCCTTTAATCATTACGTAGTGAGTTTCCTTCCTTATCCTTTGTAGTGGATTTTACTTTAAAGTCTATTTTGTCAGAGATTAATATTACCACTCCTGCTCTTTTTTGAGTGTTGTTTACTTGATATATGTTTTTCTATCCTTTGAGTTGTACTTTGTTTGTGTCTTTAAGTCTAAGGTGTGTCTCTTGCAGGCAGCATGTAGACGGGTCATGTTTTTTTATCCATTCTTCCACTCTCTGTCTCTTTATTCGTGCATTTAGTCCATTTAAATTCAATGTAATTATTGATAGGTATGAGTTTAATGCTGTCATTTTGATGTCTTTTTTGTGTGTTGCTGACAGTTTCTTTGCTCCATTTAATTTTCTGTGCTAAGTCGTTTTACTTTATGTATTTTCTTTTCATCTTTTTCATTGTTGTTGATTTTGTATTTGCTGAATCTTTATATTTTTCTTGTTTTTTATTTTGATGTGTAGGATTGCTAATTTCCTTTGTGGTTACCTTAATAGTTACCCCTAATTTTCTAAGTTTAAACTAGTCTTTTATTTCTTTCTATTGCCTTGACTTCTTCTCCATATGAAAAATCTATTTCTACATTTTTTAGTCCCTCTTTTTTGTTTTCCTGTTGTCATCTTTTACATATTGACATCTGTTTCCCTATTTTCAGTGTTTTCGCTTTGATATATTTTTGTGACTTCCCTATCTGGGTTGATATCTGGTTGCTCAGTCCTTTGTTCTAGTCTTGAGTTGTTATCTAATGTTACTAATTTTCTAACCAGAGGACTCCCTTTAGTATTTCTTGTAATTTTGGTTTGATTTTTGCAAATTCCTTAAACTTCTGTTTATCTGGAAATGCTGTAATTTTGTCATTATATTTGAGAGACAGTTTTGCTGGATGTATAATTCTTCTCTGGCAATTTTTTTCCTTTAAGCCTTTATGTATGTCATCCCATTGCCTTTTTGCCTGCATGGTTTCTGCTGAGTAGTCTGAGCTTATTCTTATTCACTCTCCTTTGTAGATGACTTTTCTTTTATCCCTAGTCACTTTTAAAATTCTCTCTTTATCTTTGTTTTTGGCAAATTTGATTATAATATGTCTTGGTGACTTTCTCTTGGGATCTACCTTATGTGGGGTTCAATGAGCATCTTGGATAGATACTTTCTCTTCTGTCATGATATCAGGGAAGTTTTCTGCCAACAAATCTTCAACAACTCTCTCTGTATTTTCTGTTATCCCCCCCAGTTTTGGTACTCCCTTCACTCATAGGTTATTTCTCTTGATAGAGTCCCACATAATTCTTAGAGTTTCTTCATTTTTTAAACTTTTTTACCTGATTTTTCCTCAGATAAGTTGGTGTCAGGTGCTTTATCTTCATTCTTACTAATTCTGACTTCTACTGCTTCGTTTCTGCTCGTATGACTTCCTATTGAATTGTCTAATTATGAAATTTTATTGTTAATCTTCTGGATTTCTGATTGCTGTCTCTCTATGGATTCTTGCAGCCTATTAATTTGTCATTATCCTCTTGAATAATCTTCTTAAGTTCCTCTATTGCTTTGCCTGTGTATTCTTTGGCTTTTTCTGAGTTTTGAAAGATTTCCTTCCTAATTTCTTGAAGACTTCTGTATATTAATCTTTTGTATTCTGCCTCTGGTAATTCTAATACATTCTCTTCCTCTGGAAAATTTGTTTATTCTTTATTTTGAGAGCTTGCTGAAACCATCATGGTCTGCTTCTTTATGTGATTTGATGTTGTCTGTTGTCTCCCAGTCATCAATAAGTTATTGTAATTTATTTATTTTATGTTTGCTTTCTGTGTCCTAGCTTCTTGTTTTGTTTTGTTTTGATATGCCCAAATAGGCTGCTCGTTTGAGCTAGTTTGATTATTGACACCTTTGATGCTCTAATGTCCTGTCACCAGCTGGTTAGATCTGTTACTAAGTATGTGAGGCCAGGAGTCCTTTAACTTTTCTTGTATGGATTCAGCTCAGGTGTCCAGGTAGTCGATCACCAAGTGTGTGGTGCAGGCTCTCACCTACAGTCCTAGACAGGCATAGGTGATTGGTTTAGGCACAGGCATCTGGCTGCAGATGTTGAGTAAGGCAAGGGGCTCATAGCTGCCTCTGAGTGTCTAGAGAGAAAGCATGTCCCTGTTCCCTATAGCCAGTAGATAGGTGGGTTTGCAGCTGGCCTATAAGCACCCAATTCTGTTGGCTGTAAGGACTGCGGGACAGTACTTATTCTTGGACACCTGTGGTGGGTGCCTAGGTGGCGTGGGTCCAGCCACCAGTCCTCAGGCCTCTGATGTGTGCAGGTGAGGAACTTGCTTAATGGACAGAGCAGAAATGTCCCAAGTTGCCACTTCACATCTGAAAACAGTTGAAGTTAGACTTCAGGTATATACCCTGCTGTACTGTGGTAATGATGGCCTACACTATTGAAATGGGTCCACAGAAGTCTATGCAGTGGTGAAAGGCATTCAAAGTCCGTGGACCCCTTATGCCTGTGCCTAGGCAAAGGAGCCGTGCCAGCCCTAAGTTCCTGGCTTCGGGGAGCTGGCAGCTTATTTTTTCCCTGTTTATTAATTTGTTCCCTCTCCAAGGCTGGGAGAATGGCTCAGGGCCCATCAGGGGTCCTACTTCCAGCCCAGGGGACTTGGCAATCGCTGAAGTCAGCCCAGGACCCAGTGCAGAGCAGAGAGGGGGGAGGTAAATGTGAGAGAAATTTTTCCCAAATGGGGTGTTTTTTTTTTTTTTTTTTAAATCCCTGTGGTAGGCCAGATGCAAGTACTTGTCTTTAGCCACTTGAGTGCTGCTTTTCACTGGTTCTGGATGGCCGAGTAGATTCTCTGCCCCTGGGCCTCTCCTGATGTGGAAAATGCCTCCCGAGCTCCACTGCTCACCTCACCACGCACAGGAGTTGATGGGGCCTGAAGGACTCTGGCTCCTGCTGCATCAGGTCTGGCAACTCCTCACTGCTTCTGAACTGTCTCTCCCTTCCCCTGCCACTCAATCTGATTCCTCAACTTTGCCTTTGATGTTCAGGGCTCCTAGAATGTCATATACAATTGAGTCACTTGTTTTTTGGGGGGATCTTTGTTGTAAGAGGGACCACAGGAAGCAACTGACGAATCCTCCATTTGGCTTCTGCCTTCACAGTGTCATTATTTTTATCAGCTCCAGCTAGATCAATGGTTCACCAAGTATAAAAGGATATTTCATTTGTTTCTTTCTAACTTTAGTAATTTTATCTCTTTTTGAAAATTTATACATTCTATCATTAAAGATTATACTAGTTTAATATTGTAGAATTAAAGTTATTTTAACTATTAACATTTTTATTCACATAAAATTCTGTCATAGAATTATAATACCATTTTTAAGGATGACATTGTCTCTTTATGGAGATCCAAATAAGAAATTTCCCCTAGAAATAAATACTGGCATAATCTTTGTTTCTCATGAGAAATCATTATGTTAATTTTGCTCACAGAAAATATGATTCATACAACTGAATCATTATGCTCTAAGTGCTAAAAAATTCAAAACTAGATTTGATGTTTAAATTAATTAATCATGTAGGATCCTGTGACCTGCGTCTGTGATCAAGCATTCCATCTAGTATTGATATTGATTAATTTTTTTGTCTTTTTTAAACTTAATTGTTGTATGTTTGCTAGTGTCTTCTATAACTTATGTAGTCAAATGGAATATAAAAATCAAGATAAAAAATAAATCTCACCTAAGCTTATTAAACTTAAATTTCATAGAGAAGAAGAATTATTGGAAATTGAAGTTATCTAGAATATTTTATCTAGAAATCTAGTGTGCTGTCTAGGAACCTAATTAATTAGGTTTTCTAGAAGCTACTTTTTTTTTAATCTAGTAATGTCTGGTTTTTAGATAGAGCAGGGCTGGCTGGGGATTACAGACTTCTACCTGTTTGCCCGCACCAATACTTCCCCCGTTGCCATTTCAACTCATCCAAGAAGGCTTGCAGCTCTCAGCTCTCATTGTCAAAACCAGCCACCCATTCTCACCCACTTGCTTAACAGATGAATTTGCTCAATGACAAGGAAGAGTAAACAACTTTAATAGAAAGTAATGGAGCAAATTAGATACAGTAAAAAAATAAAAACCTACTTTATGTAGGATATTCCTTGGTGTCAGAAAATAGAGTGTAGAATGTCATTGGTCAATCTGCTGATATTTCAAGGAAACAAGGGTCAGATTTGTCTTGTAATTTTGTGTGAATTTTTTGTTCTGTACATACACATTGCCAAATAATTTTTTTTTTTTGCTTCTTGAAATCTTATTGATTTTAAACATGCTTTCCATTGTATTGAAGTAGAGTAATTTTATGATATTGACTTTAAAATTCTAAGTAAACATTTAAAGCTGGTGAGCATATAAGACAAATAAAGTTTAGAATTTATCTTCTCATGTTCCTGAATTTTGTGGGTTCTTCTTTGTTTTTAAATCAGTTTTGGTCCATTTACTAATGTCTTTACCTTTCATCTTTTCACAAGCTTCAGCAAAGATAATAGAAGTTTATTTAAAAGCTCAGGAAGATCCCCATGCTGTCTATGACTGGACGTTGTGCCACTCACTGAATGCTTGGTTTTAGAAATCAGAATTTTTAAACAGGATTTTGAATCTTTAGCAGGGATTGCTACCAAGTCAGTCCCTCATATCATTTTAATAGTTTCACAGAAGCACACACACTGTCCCTCTTTTCCTTTTGATTTTCAGACTATACTCTTTGTAAACTCTCCTTCTGCCTAATGGGCCAGAGGCTCCCTAGTGACTCAGTCTCTTTCTCAGTCTTCACATGTTCAGAGAGGTACGTTAACTCTTTCAGGCCCCCAGAGACCACTTAGTGTGCTGCAATGACTATTAGCACTCCAGCATTGTGAGGGAAACATGTAATTTACTTTAAGTAAAGGTCACATCCTACAAAAGGATATTATAAAATTAATTTTTATTTTCATCAGAGTGATGTTAGCACGTATTTTTAAAGGTAAATGATGCTAAATGGACTTTAAGAAGAACTGCAATGCCCCACTCCAACCCTATCCAACTTTATAACGAATCTCCTGATTCAACCCATTCCAAATCTTAATATTTTTTATGATATATATTTTGCTATTCCAAATAGTATGAATATAATGAAAGTTCTTGACTGATTGAGTTTTGACATAATCTAACAAGTTTTAATTAGAGTACAAGAGTTCCTGGTCCCTTTGCACTTCTACCCCTTTGTCTGCAGCCTCCAAATGCATTCTTATGAAGCAATTTTTGATTAAATACTCAGTGTTTCATTAATACTAGAACATAAATATGTATCACTACTAAGCCAGTTAGTATACCAAAAATGCATTTTTCCATGCTCTGGAATTTCTTTACACAGGTGGTTCAGCTAAGCAGTATACCAAAATTACATTTTTTCCTTATCTAGGATTTGTTTTCCAATAAATTGTTGTTGTTCTTTGGAAATCTTCCCATACACTCTTATATTCTTCAACTATATTTATATTCACAAATTAAAGGGCATTTTCTTCCCCATAAGAATTAGCTTGCAAGACTCTTGATCCTCAAGGTCAGGTCTGGCCTGATTGCTTTCAATGCCTGTGTGCTTACATTTCAGAATGAGGCACAGTCAAACTGATAAGATACTCTGTGCACACAGGCTAGATGTCAACTAGTGGGCATCACCACAGTTTGATTGTGTAAAGAGAAACTATTTGATTGTAGACCTTCAAAGTTTAGTATCAGCTCTATTTTTCTGGAACATTTTTATTAATCCAGATAATGATTCTTTAATCCCTTGCTAGGAGATTATATTTGCTCAGTATTTTTGCATTAAAAAATTACCACAAATCTAGTTGTTTAAAACAAAACATATTTATTATCTCACAGTTTCTGTGGATCAGGAGTCCAGGCATGGTTAAGCTGGGCCTCTGCTCAAGGCCTCACAATGCTGCAGTCAAGATGTTGGCCAGTCTGTGTTCTCGTGTGGAGCTCAGGATCCTCTTTTGACCTCATTCAGTTTGCTGTCAGAATTCAGTCCCTGGTAGCTGTGTGACAGAGGTCCTCAGCTCCTAGAGGCTGCCATTCTCTATAAGCTTTTCATAATGTGGCTGTATGCTTCCAGGCCAGCAGGAAAGATCTCAGAGCTCAGGGAAGAACTAAGCCCTCTTTTAACCAAACCAACCTGTAGCCCTCAAGTCGATTCCATCTCACAGCAACCCTATAGGACAGAGTAGAACTGCCCCATAGCCTTTCCAAGGCTGTAATCTTTATGGAAGCAGATTGCCACATCTTTCTCCTTCTGAGCAGCTGGCTGGTAGGTTGGAACCAACAACCTTTCAGTAAACAGCCAAATCCTTTCACTTTTGTAACTTAATCAAGGGAGTTATGTTGTTGTTGATTGTTGTTAAGTGCCGTCGAGTTGGTTCCAACTCACAGAGACCCTATTTATAACAGAAGGAAACTTTGAGTAATATCACATTATATCCACAGGGGCTGCTCATGATCAAGGGAAGGGGATTACACACAGGTGTACTGGGAATCATCTCAGAATTCTGACTACCACAGGGTTAAAAGCCTATCTGTTGGTTTTCAGTGGTGGGGTAAGGTGTAATTATGAATGAACTTTTTCCATATATGCCATTTTTGCAGCCCAGAGTCCATCATTATTCTCAGCTGTGTTTCGTGTTACCCAGTTCTGAGAATAAACTCATCACTGTGTGGATCAAGATGGGTTCTTAACGTTCGGAAAGCTGTCCTGTTTTCAGAACTGTCCCTTGTTCTGCTACTTACATGGTACCTAGACTTCAAATTTTATAGCAGAGGAGAGTTTCTCAGGGATGAAATGATTTGCCTTTCACAGATACCTCCAGTTATGTCAACCTTGTTTCTCCTTTGACAAGACAGTTAACACATCCTCCATTTGATTTCTATATATATTGTTCTAAATCATAAAATACTACACTCTTTTATTTTTATTTTTATTGTAGTAGTTTAAATGAAGTTTACATTTCAAGTTAGTCTCCCGTAAAAAATCTATACATATATTGTTATGTGACCCTAACTGCTCTCCCCATACTGTGACAGCACATGCCTTTCCACCCCTGATTCCCCATGTCTATTCAGCCAGCTGCTAACCCTCTCTGCCTTCCAGTCTCACCTCCGGACAGAAGCTACCCATTTAGTCTCTTGTATCTACTTGAGCTAAGAGGGACACTCCTCACAAGTATCACTTTTTGTCCCACAATCCAGTCCAATCCCTGTCTGAAGAGTTGGCCTTGGAAATTGTTTTCTTTCTGGGCTGATAGAGAATCCAGGGGCCATGCTTTCTGGGGTTCCTCCAGTCTCAGTCAGACAACTAAGTCTGGTCTTCTTACTAGAACTTGAGTTCTGTACCCAACCTTTCTCCTGCTCCATCAGGGACTCTCTGTTGTGTTCCCTGTCAGGGCGGTCATTGGTGGTAGCCGGGCACCATCTAGTTCTTCTGGTCTC
>NW_004443953.1:12039015-12053327 GCF_000243295.1 Trichechus manatus latirostris | reverse complement strand
TGTGACTGACTAAATTCACTCAGCATAATGAACTCCAGCTTCCTCCATGTTATAAGATGTTTCACGGCTTCATCGCTGTTCTTTATCATTGCATAGTATTCCATTGTGTGGATATACCATAATTTGTTTATCCATTCGTCCATTGATGGGCACCTAGGTTGTTTCCATTTTTTTGCTATCGTGAACAGTGCTGCAGTGAACATGGGTGTGCATATATCTATTCCTGTGATGGCTCTTATTTCTCTAGGATATATTCCAAGGAGCAGGATAGCTGGAATGTATGGTACTTCTATTTCCAGTTTTTTAAGGATGTGCCAAATTGATTTCCAAAGTGGTTGTACCATTTTACATTCCCACCAACAGTGAATAAGTGTTCCAGTCTCTCTACTACCTTCTAGCATTTATTATTTTGTGGGTTTTGGATTAATACTAGCCTTGTTGTGGTGGATGATATCTCATTGTAGTTTTGATCTGCATTTTTGCTAATGGCTAATGATTGTGAGCATTTCTTCATGTGTCTGTTAGCTGCCTGAATATCTTCTTTGGCGAAGTGCCTGTTCATATCCTTTGCCCATTTTTTAATTAGGTTATTTGTCTTTTTGTTGTTCAGGTTTTGCAGCAGCTGGTAGATTTTAGAGATTAGATGCTGATCGGATTTGTCATAGCCAAAATTTTTTTTCCAGTCTGTAGATCGTCTTTTTACTCTTGATGAAGTCTTTTGAAGAGCATAAGTGTTTGATTTGTAGGAGCTCCCAGTTATCTAGTTTCTCTTCTGGTGTTTGTGTATTGTTGCTTATGGTTCGTATTCTGTTTATGCCATGTATTAGGGCTCCTAGCTTTGTCCCTATTTTTTCTTTCATGATCTTTATCATTTTCGATTTTGTATTTAAGTCTTTGATCCATTTTGAGTTACTTTTGTACTGCAGTAATGAGGGCCTACACTGTTGAAATGGGCTCACACAAGGCTCTGCAGGGGGAAGGGCACTCAAAGTCTGTGGATCCCTTATGCCTGTGCCTAGGCAAAGGAGCTGTCCCTACCCTGAGTTCCTGGCTTAGGGGAGCCAGCAGTTTGTTTCTTCCCCCTGTTTGTTGATTTGTTCACTCTCCAAGGCCAGGAGAATGGCTCAGGGCATGTGACAGATCCTACTTCAGGCCCAGGGACTCAGCAATTGCTAAATCTGGTCCAGGACCCAGTGCAGAGCAGGGAGTGGGGAGGTAAATGGGAGAGAGGTTTTTCTCTAAGGGGGGGGTGTTTTTGATCCACGTGTTAAGCCCTATGCAAGTACTTATCTTTCGCTGATGGTGGGCTGCTTCTCACTGGTTCTGGGTGGCCAAGTAGACTGTCTGCTGTTGGTTCTCTTCCTGTGCAGAAATCGTGCCTCCCAAGCACTACTGCTTGCCTGCTTCACTGCTCCAGCCATGAGCTGATCGGGCCTGAAGGGCTCAGGCTCTCGCTGGGTCAGGTCTGGCAACTCCTCGCTGCTTCCGAACCATCTCTCCCTCCCCCTGCCACTCAGTCTGGTTCCTCAACTTTGTCTTTGATGTCCAGGGCTCCTAGATTGTCATATATAATGGATTCACTTGTTTTTTCAGGTCTTTGTTGTAAGAGGGTCCACTGGAAGTGTCTGACTACTCTGCTGTCTTGGCCCCGTCTCTTCACTCTTTTAAATTAAGTGTTCACTTTTAAAAAAACATTTTTCTTATCTGCTGGATATTATTTCTGAGAAGAATGGGGATAGAAAGCTCCTTAATTGACAATAAAATATTTTAACAACCTATAGTTAGTTGTAAATTATAGCATAAAGTATGGTATCACTGTTTTAAGAACTTTTTAAAAATATTTTTAAACTTTCATCCAGTTTATATTTCTTGAGCTTATTCTAAAGAATGAAGCAAAGATATGGGCCATTTTTTGAGTAACTATAACAAATAATATTATTATATGCATCTATAGCAAGAGTTATAGACTATGGATAGCTATAACAAAAATAAGAGTAGCGTTCCAAAGATCACATTTTGGAAATGGTTATCTTTACTATTGCAAAGCCCATTCCTCTGATTCTCCCTTCCTAGACCTAATTCAATAAATCTTTAATGTATTTCTGAGCAATCTCAAAGGCATAACTGGTAACACAGATACCATAAAAATACAGATCTTACCTGGCATCAAGCTTTATTAGTGATTAGCAAAGACTACCAGAGAGAAGCAGTGGCCATAAACCCAATGCTCACCTTCACACCTGGGATGCTTCAGATCCACCAGGTGCATCTACCTAAGTCCCCTTCTTTTCCTCACCAGGACAGCTTTGAGTCCAGACTAATGAGAGTTAAAGGTGGATTCAGGTTAAGTAATCTAGCTGCTTAGTTGTTGGTGTCTACATCATTAGTTATATAGCAAAAGGATTACATGAATGATTTCATTCTTTAGCATATCTGAATTTTTGTAGATGCACAATTATAGGGAGAAGCCCTAGTGGTGCAATGGTTAAGCACTCTGCTGCTAATTGAAAGGCTGAGAGTTCAAAACCACCAGCAGCTCTGCGGGAAAAAAGATGTGGCAGTCTCCTTCCATAAAGATTGAAAACCAAAAATCCAAACCCACAGTTCTTGAGTCCATTTCGACTCATAGAGACCTTACAGCTACCTTATAGGACAGAACAGAACTGCGCTATAGGATTTCCAAGGCTATAAATCTTTACCGAAGCAGACTGCCACATCTTTCTCCTGCAGAGTGGCTGGTGGGTTCAAACTGCTGACCTTTCTGTTAGCAGCCGAGTGCTTTAACCACTGAGCCACCAGAGGTCCTTTCCATATAGATTACAGCCTTGGAAATCCTAGGGGCAGTTCTACTCTTTCCTATAGTGTAGCTACAGGGTCCCTATGAGTTGGAATCGGCTGGACAGCAATGGTCTTTTACAATTTCAGGTCTATTTAGAGTAAAAAAATCCAGACAGAGGTTCATCCTGTTCAAAGTGTTCCTTAGATAAGAAATCAGCACCTAGCTTCTCATTGAATATTTTCATTTATTTTATGGTGAATAAAACCTATAAGCCTATTTATGTTGAAGTCTGTTCAAGGTCAAAACTATTTTGCCTGCTCATCAGGAGGGAGCGACCAAGTTAGTTTTGTTGTCAGCTCTTTACTTCTACTTCCTAAGGACTGTCTCCCCACCTCACTTGATTCTAATATTGCTAAATCTATTATAATCAATTGCTTTAGATCTTATTGTGTTTTCTTAACATAGGGTAGATTATACCCAATGTTCTCACAACCTTTGAAGACCTTTTTTATAGTAAATGCAAATTAAATCTGGATTATTTCATTACCTTTAGTAATTGACTTCTAAAAACTGATATATAGTCATTATTGACTTCTCAACACTTACCAAATTTAGCATTCCCTTTTCCAAAATTTAAAAAAAGAGAGCGAGAGAGAGAGGCATAGAGTGTCACTATCAAGACTGACAAGATATTAACAAATTTTTCTCAGAATATGTCGTCATCATTTAGGATTTTTTTTTCAAAGAAACCTTTGGCTCAATATCCTAATATAACATTTATACTCATTCTACAATAGTAATAATTCTGCAAATTTCTCCTCTTTCAGAAAAAAAATCTTTATTTGTTTTTAAAAAGTGATACTATTTCTTTCGTTCTTCTATAGAATAGTGTCCTTATATTAACCTATTTTGCTACCTCTATTAAAATAAATATTGCATAATTATTTCAGGTTATGTTATTTTTATTAAAATTATCATGTTTATTAATTTATTCAGCCCTACATAATGGAAAGAGAACCCTATTTTTTTTCCAAATTATTTCCCTATATTACAGCATCTTCCAATTAATAGTGACAACCTTGAGAATGTTGACAAGAATTCTAGAGCTGAGACCAGGCTCAACAGAAAATAGTTATAGAATGATTGGCGACATCTGTCCTAATCACAGAGAGCCCTGGTGGTGCAGTGGTTAAAGTACTCTGCTGCTAACTGAGTAGTTAGTGGTTGGAACCCACCAGATGCTCCATGATAGAAAGATATGGCAGTCAGCTTCCATAAAGATTTATAGCCTTGGAAACCCTATGGGGCAGTTCTACTCTGTCCTTTAGGGTGGCTATGAGTCAGAATCCACTTGAAGTCTGCCGGTTTGGTTTGGTTTGGGGTCCTAAGGACAGAAGCGAAGAGTGATAACAAGTATACCTGATATTTATTATAAACACTGTTTTTATAAAACTATATTTTAAGATATAAAACTTTTTAATAGAAGTACAGTCAAATTAAAAAAAAAATGAGACATCTAAAAGTTGTGGATTTTGAAATGATTACCATTTGTAAATGTGATTTGTTTCTAATAGGAAACAATGAATATTTTCTGTATCTTTTGAAAGCTTATTGAAATTAAATATAGCACATCATCAAGGAGTCCAGGTGGCGCAGTGGTTAAGAGCTTGGCTGCTAACCAAAAAGGTTGGCAGTTCAAATTCACCAGCCACTCCTTGGACATCCTATGAGGCAGTTCTACTCTGTCCTATAGGGTAGCTACTTCATCAAAAGAATCTCTGTTTAATGGAATATGTTAACATAAAATAATCAAGGCATTTTTTCCTACATAAGAATTTGCATATTAATTTTCATATTTTGCAGTTTGCTTTATAATTTATTACCTTAACAGCTTATTTGTTCCATGACAACCTGCTCACTTCTGCTATGTTGCACTTAAATATACTCTGAATCACTGTGTTACATCTTCTATAGAACTGTCGGAAATGGAATACATTGGATAAAGGAAGCAAAGATTAGGAATGCAAATGATCTAATTGCTGCTTTGGGTGTTGTTATATTAACTTTTTCTGTCTTTAATTTACTTTGTAAGAGAAAATCAGATGATTTTTGAATTATTCACCACATTTCCTTCCAATGTGAACCTCTTTTTATCGTGATTAGATTTTTACATTAAGTGTTAATGTTTTTTGCTAAGAGGCAGTTTAATTGTACCATCTATTTTCAATTAGCCCTAATAGAGTGCATGTATAGCTATAGAGTCTATTGTGCAAATCCTTATAGAAGTAAGGAAATGAAGTAAAAGCTATTATTTTGATGTCCTGATAAATTATACTCCATATTATGTTAGATTAACAAATTGAATGACTAATGTTCCATGTACACATGAGCTGTGACAGCATTTTTGACTCTTAATAAATCTGAACACTGGCTGATATCCAATCCTTTTTTATAGTAAATGCAAATTAAATCTAGATTATTTCATTACCTTTAGTCATTGACTTCTAAAAACTGATATATAGTCATTATTGACTTCTCAACACTTACCAAGAAAATTCTAAAATATTTAGCTTCTTTGTTAGAAGAACATGTATGCCAAAACTTAAGGGAAGCAATAGAATGAAATACACTGTTTTTAGCTTCTTAGCTTACTGAGAAATGGAATATAATCTTTTACTACTGGAATAGCAAATATATATGTACAAATACATATATTCTTACCAAATATATATTTTATACTTTATTACATATATTCATGAAAACTTCCTGAAAAAACAATGAAATATCTAATTTCTAATCGTTGATAAAAATTTGAAAATTTAATAACTAGATTTGCCTACATTCATTATGCTTTTAAAAGGCCAGACTTTTCACTTGCTGTGCTTTATAGATAGTTTAAATTCAAAGACACCAATAAATCTAAAATATATCAAATAATGATATTGGGAAGTGTGATTTGAATTAGCTGACAATTACTGCATTACTTTTATTTTCTACACATCTTCTTGGCTTTTAGTTTATTTTCAAAACCAAGATCCAATTTTCAGATGATTTGAGCCCTTGTGTTTACCTACCTTCCCCATCAAAACAAAATTAAATAGCCTCAGAAATATAAATCTTTTAAAAGGTGCAAAAGCTCTGGAAAATAAAGGCATTAAATTGTGTTCTATATAAAATAAATTTCAGAAATATTCTCTAAAATACTCAATTTTTGAATATTTATAATCCAGATTAATAAATCAGCTATGAAAATTTCATTAGTAAAAATAGTTCTTTAAATTCATTTAATCTAAAATTTCCAAAATGTATTTAGTCATTTAGTTCACTTTTTAGAAAGCACCTGTTAACATTTTATTGAACTAATATTCCAAAAAAATGATTAAAATTAGTGATATAGAATCATGAGAATCAACTGAGAAATAATAAAGGAAATAATAATATATAAAATCAGATAGTGTATTAATATTTCAACACAACATAATCAAGTTGGAGTTATTCTAGGTCAAGAAAGACAGTCAAAAATTAAGAAAAGTATTAATGCATCCATTTATGCAAAGATAAAGTTCTTATGATGATTTTGACACCTTAAATGTCTTTTGATAAAAACAAATGTATCTTCTGTGTAAATATTAATGCTAATGATGGAATTGAAGAAAATTTTCTCAACATGAAGAAGAGTATTAGGATACTAAAGAACACTTCATAACTAATGATGTAAACATAACAGAAATGCTTAAACTCTGTTTGAGGCATTGCAAATGAAATCATGTTTTTAAACCATGAGCAAATATCAGAACTACTTGTGAAGATTTTAGGAAGAAGAATGTTTGTGACAATAACCTGGAAATTCAGATCCAGGAAGTTTGATGTGGCATTTGAACATACACATTTTTAAAACGTTTACCTCAAAATAAGTAATAACAGTAATAATAATTAACAGTTACTAGGTGATTGCTCTTTGTCTGAACTTCTCTGTATTTTTTAGATGTATATCCTTTAAATCAAGAGGCATTTGTTTGGAAAGAACGAGGGGATACTGCATGGTTTAAAGTCAGGAACGGTGTGAGTCAAGGTTGCATCCTTTCACCATATCTATTCAATCTTTATGCTGAGCAAATAATCTGAGAAGCTGCATTATATGAAGAAGAACGGGGCATCAGGACTGGAGAAGACTCATTAACAACTTGCATTATGCAAATGACACAAGCTTGCTTGCTGAAAGTGAAGAGAACTTGAAGCACTTACTGATGAAGATCAAAGACCACAGCCTTCGGTATGGATTACATCTCAACATAAAGAAAACAAAAATCCTCACAACTGGACCAATAAGCAACATCATAATGAACAGAGAAAAGATGGAAGTTGTCAAGGATTTCATTTTACTTGGATCCACAATCAACACCCATGGAAGCAGCAGTCAAGAAATTAAGACGCATTGCATTGGGCAAATCTCCTGGAAAAGACCTCTTTAAAGTGTTGAAAAGCAAAGATGTCACCTTGAAGACTAAAGAGAGCCTGACCCAAGCCATGGTATTTTCAATCTCATCATATGCATGAGAAACCTGGACAATGAATAAGGAAAACTGAAGAAGAATTAATGCCTTTGAATTGTGGTGTTGGCAAAGAGTATTGAATATACCATGGGGGCAAAAAGAATGAACAAATCTGTCTTGGAAGATGTACAACCAGAATGCACCTTAGAAGCAAGGATGGTGAGACAACGTCTCACATGCTTTGGACATGTTGTCAGGAGGGATCAGTCCCTGGAGAAGGACATCATGCTTTGTAAGGTAGAGGGTCTTCAAAAAAGAGGAAGACTGTCAAGGAGACGGATTGTCACAGTGGCTGGAACAATGGGCTTAAGCATAACGATTGTGAGCATGGCCCAGGACCAGGCAGTGTTTCATTCTGTGGTGCATAGGGTCGCTATGAGTTGGAAATGACTGGACAGCACCTAACAACAACAGCAACATATCCTTTAAAGTTTTCAAAAACTGTATGATAGGTGCTATTATTATTTTCATTTTACATATGAGGAAACTGAGATGTACAGAGGCTAACTAAATTGTCTGTGTCCTCTTTGAGGCAAAGACTAGGGCTCAAATCATCATCTGAGATTGGATCTTATTTTTGAACATGGATCAAAATCTCAGGCAATAGCCTCTTTGGAATTATATTAACAAAAGTTACTTTAATTGTCTGATACTCAGACAGCATCTACAATTATTATAAGTTTCGATGTTGAAAGTTCTGAGTTAATTTTCCTAGGTTTCCATGTACTCTTACAGTATACAAACTCAAGTCTTATTTATTCCAGGAAATGTTTCATGAATTACAATTTTAAACAGACTGTATTTTTTTTACTCAAATAACATGCACCTTCTACGTTTGTTTGCCAACCATGCCCCCACCCTAGCAATGTATTTTCATAAGCGCCACTATGCCAATTTTTTTTTCACATTTTGATGTAAAAAAATATAACACAGTGCTCTTAGGAAAATACCTTGCAGCAAGGAGGCAGTAGTTGGCAAACAAACGTAGATGGCGAGCATTATTTGTTTAAATATACGTAAGTTCTGTTATGTCATGTTTTTTTCTTCTTTGAGATCTCCAATTGTATGTATGCTTTGAATCAAGGTTTCACTGTCTTTTACATCATAAATTCTCAGCAATTTGGTCTCAGAAAACTTTTCTACTCTTAAAATATATGGAGGACAACAAAGAGTTTTTGTTTATGCACATTTTAGCTATCATTATTTATCAATTTATAAATTAAGGCTGAGAAATTTTAAAAACACAAGAATACACAAACATACATTTGATTAGCCATCAGAACAATGATATCACCACAGGTCATGTAGCCTCTGGAAATTTTCTGCATGCACTTACAGATGAGTGTTAAATAGGCAAATAATGCCTTAGTATTAATATTAAAATAGTTTTGTCCTTCTGAACCACCTGAGATGGTTTAGGAGACATGAGGCGCATCAGACCACAGTGTTAAAAGTGCCATATTATATAACTTTTGTTATGCTATCTTGAATCTAGTTTTTACTTCTCTCAATTTCTGGGTTTTATCATTTTTTTTATTCTCTATGTTTCTTTCTGTACTTTGAGGCATATCTATTTCATTTATTTTTCTCTAAGTACTCTGTAACTTAGTCATCATTTCTGAGATTAATTTGTATTTTTCTTCAATTTTTTACTTAGTTCCAGCAGTTCCCATTTTTTATTTTTACTATTATTTTTCCTCTTTTATAAAACTTTTTTTTATTGGTGAGTTTTTTCTTTTTCTTTCTTTCTTTTTAAAATTTGCATTGTTTTTTAACTGTTTTCGATTTAAGTTACAATGTTGGTTAAAATATTCCTTTGCTTCTAAGATATATACTACATGCTTTTGTCTGCTAAAATTTTTTTTTTCAAGTTCTTTTCATTTATATATTTTTTTTATGTTTATGCCTTATTTTAACTATGTCAGATTTTCCTGGAATAGCTGTGAGCAGGATAGTCTAAAGAAGGAACCAGGTACTTCTATATTTTCTTCCAATACATTCAGTCCCCAAGTTTTAAGTGAAAAAATAATGCATAATGAATTATGTTACACTTTTGTTCTTGCAATCATTTTATAAGCATTTGAAAACTTTGTTATTTAAATATTATTTCATACTTAGAGAAAATTTGCAAGAAATTACACACGGTTTCTATATCTCTTCACCCAGACTCTCTCTCTGACATATCTTTCTTCTTTCTCTAACCTTCTCTGTCTATGCATTTTAATATTTCTCTGAAGTACTAAAAGGTCAAACACACTCCCTGATAATCCCTAAATATTTCTATGTTTGTTTCCGAAAAACAAGGACACTCTACATAATTAAAATACATCTATCAAGATCATTAAATTTATATTCATAAAATACTATCATCTCAAAATTCCTCATTCACTTTTGGTGCAAGATTAAATCCAAGATCATACACTGCACTTAGGTACCATGTCTCTTCACTTTTGTTGAGTCTGGAATTGTTACGCAGTCTTCCCTTGTCTTTTCTTTCATGACCTGGATACTTGGCAAAATTACAGACAGTTACTTTGTAAAATATTCCTCAATTTATGTTCATTGATATTTCTTCATTACTAGATTCAGATTACAGATTTGGGGCAGTACTACCACAGAAGTGATGGTCTCTTCTCCTCAGTGCAGTGTATCAGGAGGTGAAAAATGTCCATTTGACTTATTAGTCATGATATTAAATATTAATAGCTATCACGTGGTTAATATGTTGTCTATCAGGGTTCCACAATTTGAATTTAGTTAATAATATTTTGATACTTTGAAATTTTTAGTATCCCATTTCTCAGAAAATATACAGCAATTAATTTTAGAATTCATTTTTTATTCTTTCCTGAATCAATTACTACCATGATGATTGTCAGATGGTGGTTTTCTAATTCACTAATTTTTCTTTTTTAGTTGACATTTTACTGAAAAGAATCCGACTTTCTTTCCTTCTTTCTTCTTTCCTTCCATCCTCCCTCCTCCTCTTCCTCCTCTTTCTTTCTCTCTCTGTCTCTTTCTTTCTTTCTCTTTTTTTCCTTGTTATGTTCATATGGACTCCTAAGTTCCTCTTTTATCTAATGTATTATAATCCTTTGCTTTCATGATTTCTTTTGGTGCTCAAAGTTTTCCAGTTTTGGTCAGTTCCTATGCCCTTTTGACTTTTCCCATTATGCTTGAAGCACTTTCTTACTTTCTGGCATAGAAGATAGTCCAGATTCAATTTATACTCACTTACAGTCAATCAATTATTTCCAACATTAACTGGTTCCTAGAGCTGAGGATCAAGTGTAATCTTTGTTACAGGAGTATCATTGACTCTAGGTTCTCAGTAAATATTGGTAGAATTAAAAGTATTGAAAAAATTTTTTTTCATGAATATAGCTAAAACAATAATTTTATAAATATATTATCACAATTCATTAATAATGTAATGTTTTATATAAATACAATTTACCATTTTATTGAAAATTATATTAAATATCAAAGTGTTTATAACAGCTGCAAATAGAAAATAAGGTATATCTTTTTTTTAATAAGCAAGGAAAACAAACTAAACATCATTGGTAGAAACTAAATTTTTGACACAATTCAATTTGTAATTATAGTAGATAAATCTACAATTTGAAGAATAGGTACTTACAAATTTCCCATAGACTATGATAACTAAATTTGTGAGTGAATGATGATTAATTCAAGGATTGAATCTGATCACATCAGATTGGGTTAAAAACCTTTTATAAGAAAAAACACTATTAAAATTAACCCAAATGACCAATGTAACAGTTTAAAAGAAACATGTGCTTTAATTTGTTAAGCTCTAACCTTTTCTGTATTAGAAAAATACTTCGACACAAACACTTTACAAATGTCAGCAGAAAATCCATACTCTATTTCTTCACATTGGTTTTGTGACATTGTGTTTGCTGATATTCGACAAGGGATTAGTTGGGACTGATTTCTTCTGCCACTGCTCTTTTCTGTTGTATTATGGGAAATTAAAGGGCTGAAATGAACTGAATGCCTCGTAACCCCACAGTCACTCATGTGGGAAAGCCTACAAAAGTAAACCTAAGTGCTCACTGGGTGTTAAAGGTCAATAGAAATATAAGGAACAGAACACGACTTTAAACTGAAGGGATTATCAAAATTTTAAAGTTAGTGACTGAAAAGAGGTGCTTTGTGCATACTTTATAAAAAATAATTTATTAAAAATTAAAATGGATTTTCTCTCTTGGGTACCTTAAACCTATTCCTAAGCTCACTCTAGATAAGATATATCCAAAGTTGAATCTTTAATAGACTCCATCTTTTCAGAAGATTGTGTGATTTTTAAGGGAGCTGAAAGAGGATTGAACTGTTTTTAAATGACAGGAAAATCCAATTTAAAGGAAGTAGTGCATTTATCCAATGCAAGGTCAATTTAACCTGGATAGGAAGATGGAGAATAATGGATTTCTATTGCCTTAAAGTTCATTTAAATTCAATTAATTTTTTGTGAAAATCTAAATTGACATACCTTTTTTATGGTAGGAAATGTTTCATAATCAAATTAAAGAATATATATGGCTTTGACCCAGAAATTTAATTGCTAGAAATATACTATGCGTATGTATTTGCAAAATTATGCTGCTATATGAATTGAGATGCTCATCACAACATTTTTTAAGAAGTGGCAAAAAAATACTACATTTCTATTTTTATAAGACTGGTTACATTTTATCATATCCAGGTAAAGAAATTATATTCAACCATTAAAAATAAAGTCACTATCAAGACTTCTGGCAAAATGGCGCTCTAGGCAGAAGCACCACACCGTAGGGCAAAGATCTGAAAAACTAAGCCAAACAGAGAAAACAACAATCCTGACACCCTAAAACATCAAATGAAGAGATAAAGAACTCAGCCAAGCACCAAATGGAGTGAGAAAACTGACAGAGAACCGAGAGTGAGGAGAGATTCATGCAGAAGTCCCCCACAAGCTAATGCAGCGCGGATCAGCCATCTTGGACTCATATCGGAGACCAGCAAACAGGGGGTATGAGAAAGCAGCTTCACGGAGCTTCCAGCAGGAGACAAAACAACCAGTAATTTGCAATGTACGCTTTCCCACCTCCCACCCTTCTTCACCCCCACTAAACCTCTTCTGCTTCCTGCTGCCACAATCTCTTGTCTGGGAAACACTGGCTGCTTGGATTCCACACACCCAAATCGGCCGGCTCTCTGACTGCCATTTGTTGGCTGCTGGTGTTGCTTTTCTCTGCTTCTTTTGACTTCTTCTTTACCTCTCACCACCTCCCCCTCCTTTCGCTCAAATAGTTGGCTCCGTGTGCCATCTTTGCTTCTTCCTGAGGGGCTGTGGAGCTCCATTCAAGTGTGGAACTGCTTTCCAGTCTGGGCTGCTGCGCTGGTGGGATCCCGGGGCTTTTGTTTGTTTCTTTGTTTTGAATTGTTCATTTGCTTCCTTTTCCTTTTCTTGAGTTGGGAGCCTGTTCTGGCCAGGCGGTGCTGCGTGGCTTGGAACCTATCCCCTTGGCTTGCACAGACGTGCAGAGGGATCCCTGAGAGCATTTCTTTTTTCATTTTTTTTTTGTTCTGTACCTTGGGGGGCTTTTCTTGTTCTTTTTTTTAAAATTTGTTTTGTTTTCTTTTCCCTCTTTTTCCCTTTTTGTCTTTCCTCATTACTCAGTTTCTCGTCTCTCTATATCTTCCTTCTCTTTCTGCTCCCTGAATACCTGGTGTTGTATACCTCTACGCCTTCTAGCAAGGCTGTACTGCAACACCTGAGAGTGGCTTCCCCAGACCTCATAGCTGCACTGGTGGGATCCCTGGGAACTATGCGGTTCTTTAACATTTCAGATTTTTATTTATTCATTCTTTTTTTTCTTCTTCTTCCCCTTTCTGTTTTTCTCCATTTCATAGTCTCTCATCTCTCCACTCCAATGCTAAGCCCCTCAGCATTCTTTTTAGTTTGTTTGTATGTTTTTGGCTCCTGTTCCTCTCTTGTCTCTCCCATATCCATCTTAGCTCTACACATAACAATCTCCCCGCTACATCATGCCTACCTGCACCATGCGCTTCACATCACACCACCAAGCAGCATAGGCACGGCCTACTGGAACCTGCCCTGCACTGATTACTGACACACCCTTTTGGCTTTAGTAAGTGCCACAAACAACCCGTCCCAGTAACTCCTCTTCAGCTGGACCTGCCCTGCTGTACCATATCTGAGTGACTGACCCTGCCAATTGGAGAAGGAGGCAAAAAGTATTGTGCCCACAGATGAGCAAACAATAAAGAACACACAGTCCGCCTGCTAAGACAGTCAAATTTAAAAAAAAAAAAAAAAGGGATGAAACAAACAAATCTACAATCACTAAAAGAGAAAAATAACTAATGAATGCCCCAAAGACAGCAGAAAATATCAAAACATTTACAAAAACAGGAAAGGATGGTTCCGTAGGTGTCCAAAATAAAACATCAGATGAATTTCCTGTGGAAGAAAATGCACTAGAACTACCTGATAGAGAATTCAAATCTCTAATACTCAGAATTCTCCAAGAGCTGAGGTGAAAAGCTTACAAACATGAGGAAAAATAAACAAATTCATGGAAATATAAATTACACAAAATAGGAAGAATTCAGGAAAATAATGCAGGAATAAAATGCCAAAATAAATTCACAACTAGAAATTATAAAAAGACAACAATTAGAAATCCAAAAGATAAACAACTAGATTTCAGAAATGGACGGTGTCATAGAAGGGCTGAGAAGCAGATTTGAAATGGTGGAAGACAGGATCAGTGGAATTGGAGACAAACACTTGGATACAAACCTGTTTCAGGAAAACTCAAAAAAAGAACAAAGAAAAATGAAGAGACCCTGAGAGTTATGTGGGATACAATCAAACGCAAAAATTTATGAGTGATTGGAATTCCAGAACAGGGGGAGAAAACAGAAAACACAGAGAGGATCATTGA
>NW_004443953.1:12026859-12033691 GCF_000243295.1 Trichechus manatus latirostris | reverse complement strand
GAACTGTGCATGTAGAAATTTTTGAAATGGTGTATCTTTGGCTATGTGTATTTTCACCAAAAAAAAAGGTTAAGAAGTTAGAGGGTTAACATGTTGTAGGGTTGTTAACCAATGTCATAAAACAATGTGTGTACTACTGTTTCATGAGAAACTATTTGTTCTGTAAGCCTTCACCTGAAGTACAATTAAAAAAAAGAGTCAAAAAAAATAGTCACTATTATAAAACCTTAAAGGAAATATCTTCAAAATATATTAATACTTAAAACAACATCAATAAGAGCAATATGTATAATGATGTGTTTAATTTGTTCACTTTGGTATAAAAAATGAATATATATTATGAAGTATTTGAATTATAGATTTATATTATGAGAGGGGTATTAACAGTGTTTACCTTTTAGCGTTACTTTTCATTACACATAGTTTTCAATGTTATAGCTTTCTAAATAGGTATATGATAGCTAGATAGTTAGCTAACTTGATAGATTGAGAGATAAATAGATATTCTCCTTATAAAATATATTGCAAATAAATTCAAATGATAGAATAATTTTTTGACAAAGGTGTTGCTAAAGGTTTGAATGAGAACTGAGGGAATAATTTTCAGGTTTCTGAAAATTAAACTGAATTGATGGCTTTCAGGATTCAGATTTTAAGAAAAGAAAACACTAGAGTGGAAGCAGGAATTGCCTAGTTATACTGAGTTTTTCTTAAATAGTTCATACTTTTTATACTTTCAAGATAATACCTAAATAAGTGAATAATAAAATATGCATAATATATGAAATGGATGTAAACCTACGGAAAATTGTTATTTCTATTATGATTTTTTGTTTTTTTTTCCACTGCAATTAAATTAAAAGAATATAAGTGAAAAATTGAAACATGCTAAATTTTTCAAACTTATATTGCTTTGTTTCATTGATCACAAAGTGCCAGCATTTTGCTTAATTCTTTTCAAGTCAAGGCATATAGATTTGTTTGAATCAACAAATAAATGCTAAAAACTTTAGAATTGTGAGTCAAAAACTGGCTAATTGTTCCTTCTTACTTCAAATGTAAGCATTTGTTTCTTCTTTTGCCTTAATATGTCTATCAAATATGTCTGTCTACCTCCTCTTAATACCTATGTGTTTATGTGTGTGTGTGTGTATATATATATATACATGTATATATATGTATAGTTCATGCAATAAGTTTTCAGGTGTATGGAATCAGGACATATCCCATGTTTTAGTAACAAATAAAGGTTGTTATCTGATTGTCATGGATTGAATTGTATCCCCCAAAAATATCTGTCAACTTGACTAGGTTCTGATTCTCAGTATTGTATGATTGTCTACCATTTTGTCATCTGATGTGATTTCCCTATGTGCTGTAGATCCTATGACTATGATGTAATAATATGGATTAGCAGCAGTTATATTGATGAGATCTACAAGATTAGATAATGTCTTAAGCCAGTCTCTTTTGAGATATAAAAGAGAGAAGTGAGTAGAGAGACATGGGAACCTCAAACCACCAAGAAAGAAGTGCTGGGAGCAGAGTACGTCCTTCAGACCTGAAGTTCGTGCACAGAGAAGCTCCTAGTTCAAGGGAAGATTAATGACACGGACCATCCTCCAGAGCCGACAGAGAAAGCCTTCCCCTGGAGCTGATGCCCTGAATTTGGACTTGTAACCGACTGGAGTGTGAGAGAATACATTTCTCTTTGTCAAAGCCATCCACTTGTGGTATTTCTGTTATAGCAACACTAGATGACGAAGAAAGAATTTGGTACCAGGAATGGAGTGCTGCTCTACCAGATACCTAAAATGTGGAAGTGGTTTTGAAACTGAGAATGGATAGAGGACTGGCAGCAGCAGAGAAGGGGCAGCAACAGAGGATTGGTAGCAGCAGAGAACTAGAAGCAGCAGAGAACTGGCAGTGGCAAAGAACAGGCAGCAGCAGAACCAGGGGAGCAGTACCAGGCAGCACTGGAGCAGACACATGGACAGAGAGAGCTGAGTGTCTGTGCACAGGAGGCTTCCTGGTGGGGTGGAGTGCCTCTGGGCACTTATCAGTGGAGCTAGGCTTGCTGACCCATGGAGCAAGAGAGCTGAGTGTCTTCTGCCCGAAGTTTACTGGCAGAGTAGGGTGCCTCTAGGCATTTATCAGTGAAGCTACAGACCTTTGGAACACTTGCCCCAGCAAAGCACTTCCTTTGGATCTGAGGTTCTAGAGAAGTTCCTAGACCAAGGGAAGATTGATGACATGGACCTTTCTCCAGAGCCAACAGAGAAAGCCTTCCCCTGGGCTGACATCCTGAATTTGGACTTGCAGCCTACTGGACTGTGAGAGAATAAATTTCTCTTTATTAAAGCCATCCACTTGTGGTATTTCTGTTCTAGTAGCACTAGGTGAATAAGACAACTGATCTATATATATCTCAACTCAAATAGGGATTAGACCTTTATAACATATGCTACAATATAATTTATTTTTGTTATATGGAATAGTTAATTTAACTTAATTATATTCAAAGAATGTATAAATTGTATATTTAGAGAAATTCATAAATGATGCAATCATGAACTCTAAGAAGTTTACTTGATATAGTTTCTCAAATAAATGATGGGCCAGCAAATATAGGATGAGTACATAAAATAACAGTATGCACAATTCAAACACTAGAACATATTTATTTAATTAAATTTCTTTTTCTCACCCTACAAACAAGGGCCTTTTTTTAACTGGCAGTAGAAAAACATAAACTTTATAGCATTTGAACTCAACTGTCTTTTGTTTCAAGCCCATAGGTCAAGGGATGTGGAAAAGGGTTTCTCTGGAGACTGAATTGTGTTAGTCATAAGAATTGGTATTTAGGGCTAGGATCCTGCTAGCTCTATGCTCTGGATACCAGTAGACAAGGTGGTGATTCATTTTATAGTGATGTGAATGTGTGTGTGTGTGTGTGATCTGAGCAATCCTATAAAGGAAGGGGCCCATAGAGTAACTCCTTTTGTCCAGTTGACTATGCAAAGCCATTGGACTGTGTGGATCATAACAGATTATGGATAACATTGTGAAGAATGGGAATTCCAGAACACTTACTTGTGCTCATGAGGAACCTGTACATATGTCAAGAGGCTTGAACAGAACAAGGGGCTACTGTGTAGTTTAAAGTCAGGAAAGGTGTGTGTCATGACTGTATGCTTTCAACATATATATTCAATCTGTATGCTGAGCAAATAGTCTGAGAAGCTGGACTATATAAAGAAGAACAGGGCATCAGGCTTGGAGGAAGCCTCAATAACAACCTGCGGACAGGCAGATGACACAACCTTGCTTGCTGAAACTGAAGAGGACTTGAAGCACTTACTGATGAAGATAAAAGACCACAGCCTTCAGTGTGGATTACACCTCAGCATCAAGAAAACAAAAATCCTCACAACCGGCCCAATAAGCCACATCATGATAGACAGAAAATACTGACGTTCTCAAGGATTTCGTTTTACTTGGATCCGCAATGCCTATGGAAGTAGCAATCAAGAAATCAAATGATGCATTGCATTGAGCAAAACTGTTGCAAAAGACCTCTTTAAAGTGTTGAAAAGCAAAGTTGTCACCTTGAAGAATAAAGTATGCCTGAGCCAAGCCATAGTGTTTTCAATTGCCTCGTATGCATGAGAAAGCTTGATGATGAATAAGGAAGACCGAAGAAGAACTGATGCCTTTGAATTGTGGTGTTGGTGAAGAATAATGAATATACCATGGACCGTCAAAATGAACAAATCTCTCTTGGAAGAAGTATAACCAGAATACTCCTTAGAAGCAAGGATGGCAAGACTACGTCTCACATACTTTGGACGTGTTCTCAGAAGGGATCAGTCCCTGGAAAAGGACAACATGCTTGGTAAAGTAGAGGGTCAGTGAAAAAGAGAAAGACCCTTAACAAGATGAATTGACACTGTGGCTACAACAATGGGCTCAAGTATAACAAGGATTATGAGGATGGCGCAGGACCAGGCAGTGTTTCATTCTGTTGTACATAGGGTCTCTATGCGTCGGAACCAACTCAATGGCACCTAACAACAACAACAAGGACCAAAATCAAAAAAAAAGAAAACCAGTTGCCTTCGAGTCAATTCCAACTCTTGGAGACCCCATGTATTGCAGAGTACAACTGTGCTCCATAGGGTTTTTAAGACTGTGACGTTCGGAAGAAGATGGTAGGCACCTCTGAGCGGGTTCAAACCACCAACCTTCTTGTTAGTAGTAAAGCACTTAACCATTTGCATCACCAAAGACTCCTAGGGATGATAATGTTGTTGTTGTTAAGTTGAGCGATAATTATAGTCCTAATAAAATCTATACATATCTTGGGAATCTGTATTTGAAAGTTTATATCATTTTTTGTATGATTGAATAATATGGACCTAATTCAATAATACATTCAAACTTCAGGGTTCCATTCTGTCTTAGTCATCTAGTGCTGCTATAACAGAAATACCAAAAGTGGATGGCTTTAACAAAGAGAAATTTATTCTCTCACAGTCCAGTAGGCTACAAGTCCAAATTCAGGGCATTAGCTCCAGGAGAAGGCTTTCTCTGTCTGCTCTGGAGAAAGGTCCTTTTGATGCATCAGTCTTCCCTTGGTCTGGGAGGATCTCAGCGCAGGAACATCAAGGTCCAAAGGACGCACTCTGGTCCCAGCACTGCTTTCTTTGTGGTATGAGGTTCCCATGTGTCTCTGCTTGCTTCTCTCTTTTATATCTCAAAAGAGATTGGCTTAAGACACTATCCAATCTTGTATACTTCATTAGTGTAACTGCTGCTAACCCATCTTATTAGATCATAGTGATTGAATTTACAACACATAAGGAAATCACATTGGATTACAAAATGGTACACAATTATACCATACTGGGAATCATGATCCAGCCAAGTTGACAGATATTTTTGGGGGACACAATTCAATCCATGACACCTACATTAACTATATGTGTGTAAAAGTCCTCAGAAATGGATTATATGCATGCTGTAAATGCTCAGTTCAAAAATTTCACCCCTTGTTAGCTTGATTCTTGCAAGGAAAAAAATTTTTATGGGTTATATGCTAATGTTAATCTTTAAAATGACATGGATCAATGACCAAAGAGTTTTTAAGTATATATTTCCCTGGATATACGTTATCATATTGCTTTGTAGATGTCAATGATATGATACTACACATTTTTGATTAAGTGCTGTTAAACTTTAGATTGCAATAATCAAAGACCTGTTCAATTTAACTTTTAGATTATTTAAGAAGTCTTCAGAAAAAAGACATTATAATATGTGATGATTATTGTAGACGTTATGAATGAGGCTGTTAAATCTAGGGGGAATGTTCATCAGCATACTGTAATCAGCAGCTAGAGAGAATGTCTAATTACAGTTATTTAGGTGACAAGTTGATGTAGTAGTGGCATTGAAAGCAGAAAAGGATGCCTAGATTAACACTTGCAACATGAAAGAGGATATGAAAATGCATCAGTATCATTGAGGATGTCTTTATATGACCGTTTATATTAATTTGTCTTACTCTACAAATTCCAAATGCAATCCTGACCACTGCTTGGTTTATATTTTCCTTAGAGAGAAACTATTTTGTACAAGGAACAAAATGCTAGGTGTTAAAAAGAGGAGGCTTATTTTATTTGCCTTGTTTTATTTAATGGCTTATCTAGCATGTATTCATTACAAAATAACATCAGTTTGACTACCACCTTACTCAACTTCTTGGTAGTATAGAATGCATGAATTACTTTTGCTTTTTGCTATTAAAGAAAACTTCATTATAACCTACATATTTAAAAGGAGACCTCTTTAAAAGTTCTTAATTATTCATCAATCATTGTGTTTATATAATTAAATTTGAAGAAAGCAGCTTTTGAATACTGTTGTGTTATCCTCGAAAGGTTGCTATAACAGATTACCACAAACTGGATGGCTTAAAACAACAGAAATTTATTTTCTTACAGTTCTGGAGGCCAAAAACCTGATATCAATGTGTCGGCATGGCCCTGCTGCCTCCAGAGGCTCTAACGGAGTCTCTGTCCTTTGCCTTTTCCAAGATTAGAGGCTGTCAGCGTTCCTGGGCTTGTGGCTGCATCATTCAATCACATTGCCTCCTCCTCTTTTTTGTGCATCTCTCCTCCATGCTTTTCTTAAGACACTTATCAGTGGATTTAGGACCACAAGGTTAATCCAGAATAATCTTCTTATCTCAAAACCCTGAACTTAATTACATCTACAAAAACTCTTTTTCCAAGTAAAATAACGTTTGCAGGTTCCAGGGATTAGGACTTGAATGGGGCCACCATTCAGTGCACTACAATTGATTTATCTGATACTATATCCAATACTGTGTCTCCTACTAGGAACAACACATAGTAGCATTTCAAAGTTGGTTTTAAAAGGATATGGCAGATTAGTTAAGTGAATATGCTGTACATTTAAGACCATATTAAATAATGTCACATTTTAATATTGGGAATGAATGCTAAATATGTACTAATTTATGAAGTATCTCTCTGAGTTAGAATAAATTCCTTAAATGGTAAATATTATTTTAAGAGATTATTGTTGTTCAAATAAGATTATTTGATTCCCTTCTATTTTTATGAAATACATTGAAATACTACATTCTTACTGATTAAAAAAATGCATGTTTATTTCAGTTTCATTAAATGGGGACATAATTATTTTGTCATTCTATAAACCAATTGCTATGGTAGGCAAGAAAATAAAAACTATCCAGGTGTTTAGAACTCTAGTAAATGTTCATTATAGAAAAAAAATATTAATT
>NW_004443953.1:12012767-12026759 GCF_000243295.1 Trichechus manatus latirostris | reverse complement strand
TATATATATATATATATACAAAATTGATTTGATTCAGTTTGCATGACTTTTGTTTGAGTTCTCATTGGCTCTTAAAATTTTAAATATCCCCTATTATAAGATATTCCCAAATATAGGAGACCAGTCCCCAACTTGTATATAAATTTCCAACTCGGTGCCCCATGATTTGATGCACATTTGTTAGTATCTATACAACACACATTTATATAATATTTCTACGATGTTTCAGGCACTATTATAGAAACTAGGGTTACAGTGGTAAACCAAAAAACAGGCAAGATCTCTGCCTTGGAGGAGATTGTATATTAATAATAATCTAATAATTTCCAATAAATAAATTATATATTTACATCTATTACATATATTTACTGGAATATATTTATAATTACATCTATTACATATGTAATTAAATATATGTACATATAATTTTCACATGAGATTATACACATAATTACATATATTTATAATTTCATATATTTATGAAAGAAAGGAATATGTTGAACATGGACCTGGCCCAGGGAATGAGAAGTAAACACCATTCAATTAATATCTATCCTTCCTCTCCCTCTAATCTCGTTCCTTACAATGCTACAAGGTCAGGAATCCCAGTTAGAAGGCAGAAAACATGACCTCTGTTCCACTTACAAGACCATAGTTTTGTGGAGAAGGTTTAACTTTAAATTAGGATTGATGTTTGATCATTATCTTGGAATGGAAATATTAATTGTTGAATTAAAATTTGTAATTTAAAGTTATTATGGGACTTTCTAGTATCTACTAATGACTATAAGTCATAGTACCTATTGAGTTTTCATCTAGTGCTTGAGAAAGAACTTCCTTCTGACAGCATATTTGAAAGGATGAAGATGAAATAAGGAAGCTTTATTTTGGACTCCAGGTAAGAAAGGTATGATATATGAGGTAGAAAGAGAAGCATGAAACTTATTCTATCCCATGTGTCCTGTTTATTTTACATATAAGTTATATTGTGATGGAAATAAAGCCCAATCTTATTATATAGAGTAACAGTGAGTGAGGTTGTATACTTTAGATAAGGCCATCATGGAAACACCTTCCAGTCATTTTTTGTTTCGTTTTTCCGTTCTTTCTATACCTTTCTTCTAAAAAATTAAATTACTTGATTTCAAACTCTACATGTTCAAAACTGGATTCATAATAATTTCCCCCAGTCAGTCCTTGGTTCTTCTGTGTGCATGCTCCTCAACTATGTTAATGAGTAGAGGAGCAATCCTAACTGGCTCAGGCCTTGGAATTTGGTATCCTGGGTTGGATGTGAGAGTATATGAGAACTGCTGAGCAACGGCATCAAAGAAGACAGTACTGAAGGGTGAAGGCAGAGTCGGCATTCAAATGAGCAGTCAGACATGAAGAATTTATGGGCAGAGAAAAATCTTCCTTAACCAAGGAAGAAATTTCAAACAGGGATTAGAAAATAATAATAATAGTAAGGAGAAAGGAGGGAGTACCAGGAGAGATCTCCTGAGACACCAAGAGTAAGACTCAGATTATATTCCAGTCTCCTGCTACCATATTACCATTATCCAAAACATGCAAATTAGAAAGTCTTACAGATGTTAATTCTTGTATGTGCCTTGATTCAGATCTCCTTAACTATACTGACTTGATATATGCATTTATCGTTCTCTCCAGTGGACATCCTTTCTATGCATTTGCCCTGATTGCAATCTTATTCAAAAGCAGATAATGCTCATACTTTTTCCAATGTGAGCTATCTTTAAGAAAGACCTGGCCTCAGAACTCATTTGCTTAGAACCAATCACTGTCTCCAAAATGTAGTCCATATAAATACAGTCCATTCCTGTTCAAGTGAATAACATTCAAGACCCACCATAAACCCTATGTGCCTTTGTTCGCACTCTTGCTATTCCCTGGTATGCCCTTTCTGTACAGTTAGTCTGTTCCTCTTTATCTGTACTGAATTGAGTACTATTTAGCAAAACAAAGGAACAATAAATACAACAAAGCACATGAAATCTCAAAAGCAGTATGCTATGTGAAAAAATCTAAACACATAAAGCTAAATACTATATGAGTCCGTCTTTATAAAATTCTAAAAAACACAAAACTATTGTGACTGGAAGTAGATAAGTGGTTCATTTTAGGAGGAAATCAAAGTTATAATTCTAAGGGCAATAGTTATAAAACTATTTATATATATATATATATATTTAAATATCCCCATGTATCATTTCTAAAGAGACCCATGATTCCTTCCAAATTTTATCTAGAATGTAGAATACCTAGTAGCTGAAGCTCCTGCTGTGGGCAAGCTTGAAATTTCGCTATTCATTCTGCTCTGACTTTCAAATTTCAAAACTGAATTATGGCAGCATATGAGCAGCATTTTTCCTCTCTGCTTATTTTATCAAAGAATAAGTAGTCACAAGAGTCAAATATCTGTATGCTTTAGTGCAGATATTGATGGCTTGGATTTAAGAAATAAAATTCCTAGTTCCCTGTCATTAATTGAATGAACCTACCATGCATATAGCTGTTCACTGCTTTAAGTTATCAAACGATAACAATTTCAATAAAATTATTTCACTCATATGGCCAAAATATTTTTTGGATAATCACTATTTTCTCTATTCTAACTATTTTACATTATTCCTGGACACATTTCAGAGTGATTTTTATTCTAAATGAGGCATTGGAAGATTTGGATAGCTAGCTGCCTGAAGGTATGGCATTACATTAAATAATTAATTGTATTATTTTTAGTTATTTAATTCTATAATTCATCTATTCATTCTATGTCTCATTAACACCTGAAAGAGTTCTAATAAAACAATTTCTGCCTCTTTAAAGAGTTCTCGTGGCTCAGTGATTAAAGCGCTCAGCTTCTAACCTACAGTTCAACAGTTCAAACCCACGAGCCGCTTCTTGGGAGAAAGTCGTGGCAGTCTGCTTCTGTAAAGATTTACAGCCTTGGAAACCCAATGGGGCAGTTCGACCCTGTCCTATAGGGTCACTATGAGTTGGAACTGACTCCACGGCAGTGGCTTTTGGTTTTAAGGCTGCTGTGAACAATAGATACTTGTTTAGATTTCTAGTGTATGCTGATTTTAGACATCGGATTAAAATGAAACTTTCTATTTATTGCATTATATATGATCCACAACCATTTTAAGAACCACTATTCTCAACAGGACCTTTAAACTTCCTCGAAAACTACAATTGTGCTTCAATAAAATCTTTCTCTTATAACAGTGGTAATTCCAAATGTAATCATTTAGGAGATTTTTGGCTGCAAGCAATGAAGAACCTTGAGTTAAACGAGCGTAAGTAACAAAGCAGTGGCTCTCAAAGTGTGATTCTCCATACCAGCAGCATCAACATCACCTGAGAAGATAAATGAATTTTGTAAATGTAGAAATGTAAATTTTATAGCCCCACCATAGATTTACTAAATCATAAATTACAGGGATTGGACATAGAAATCTGCATTTTAACAAGCCCTCTATTTGATTCTGAGAAACTACAATAAAAATACGTTATTAATGAAAGAGCAAACTCCAAAATAGGGCAGACTCCAGTTTGTAAAATAATTTGTGGACATCCTTTGGCAAAAGTCTTGAAGTGAGTGTCGGAAAACAAAATTTAATTTGAAAAGTGCGTTGTTGACTTACAGAGCAAGCTGGTATTTTGGTAGGAAGGCTGTTTGCCTGCATGCATTGGTTTGTACAGAGTTCTTTAGAAACAATGATTTTTTTGTTTGGTTTGGTTTGTTTGTTTTATAACCTTATCTTCTTACAAAACAAAAACAAACAAACAAACAGAAAAACCCTGAAACAAATAACTGTCAAGTTGACAAAATGGTCTTATTTCCCAAATTTAACAGTTAAGTCATATTGACTCAGGTGGTCTCACTTTTAATACTACCTTTAGTCATTCTTCACCTTTCAATAGAGGCTAGATTTCTATTTCCATGGGAGTACTTAATTGACCCTGTGGGATAGGTTTTGTAATTCTGGCAGGGTTAAGGTTCATGTTGAAGAACATAGCAATCAAAAATTCCTAAAATGTCTCTTATATATAGGGAAATTTCTCTTTGTGAATTTAAGGGTAAAGTGAGTAACCGAATGCTTGTTTTCTATGGGAAGTACCTTCATGGTTCATCTATGTTATTTTTTTTTCCTATCAGATTCCTACCTAATGGAAGGCCATTATTTTTTCAAGTATCATTTCTGCATAGTGTATCTACAAGTGTCAGTATCAGAAGGCTCTCTCTCTCCAGTGTACAGTAACTTAAATGGGAACATCTAGCTGTTTTATATGTAAAGACAACAATTTTTTTTTTTTTTTTTGGTCCTATTTTCTGCGTTTTCTCAAAGGATCTTTTTCATTGTTCAGTGAGGAACTGGCAACATGGCAATCAGACTTTTTCCCATTTCAGTTTTTGCTTTTATATTAAATCTTGTATTTCTGGCTTAAGGCCATTCACTAAAAGCAAGGAGAGAGCTGAGGTTGTGTCTATTTCAGATCTACTCCTGATTACTGTCTAAAAGTTTTATAAAGACTATTCCTGATATTTCCAATGGACTTAAACTTCCTTTGCTTGCAGGACTATTTAGAGTCTGTATTAGTTTCCTGGAGCTACTATAACAAATTACAATGAGTCTCATGTCTTAAAACAATAGAAATGTATTCTCTCACAGTTCTGAAGCCCAGAAGTTCAAAATCTATGTGTCAGCAGGGCCACATTTCCTCTGAGAACTCTAGCAGAGACTCCTTCTTTGCCTCTTCCAGGTTCTGGTGGCTGTCTGCATTCCTTAGCTTATGGCTGCTCAGTCCAGTCTCTGCCTCCATCTCCACGTGGTCTTTTCCTCTGTATCATATGTCCCTCTGCCTTTCCCTTACAAGAATACTTTTCCTTTGACTTAGGATCACCTGGATATATCAGGATGATCTCATTTGAAGATCTTTAATAATATCTGCAAAGACCTTTTATTTAAATGGGGTTATTTTTTACAGTTTCTGGGTAGATACATCTTTTGGAAGACCACTATTCAAACCACTTTACAGTCAAAACAATTTTTACTGGAAAATGTTGGGAAGACTTTCACAAATCTAGTTTATTGTCTACACCTTTTCTAAACCCTTCTGGTTTCCTGTGAAACTTGTGCTATTTTAGGCTCCTTCAGAGTTTTCCAGGTTTGCATTTTCCTTTTTTACATCTTAGGTTCTTACTAATATATGAGTCAATTCATATAAATTTGAGAACCTTGGATTGTGTGTTTTTCAAACAGTTCATATATTCCACTGTGAATTTCTTCTTTTTCTAAGATTCAGGAAGTCTTGGCAAGTGGTTTTATGCTCAAGCTAATATCTAGGTATAAAAGCAATTAAAAAGGGCTTACCTTCTTCAGAAAGAGCTGAAGTGCTAAAAGAGCATGGAGCTATTGGTGATTTTCTGGGCAATCATAGAGGAAATTAGCTGGTCATAAAGAGGGTAGGAATAGAGGGAAATGGAAAATCATTGTTTAGAAGTAAGAAATAGTGAGATAAAACAGTTAGGGCCACCTTGTGGTTTCTGAGGACATAAAAATTATGGTTTAATTTTTGTCACTGTGTTTATTGGCTTTAGATGAGGAATCATTTGAGAAAAAAATAGAATCTGAATTTCTCTTGGAAGCTCCTTCATATCAATAAAAAAGTGCTGACCATTGGATGTTTTAGGTTTTGCCTACTTTTTTTCTAGGGTGCATTTCAAATAATTTTTCATACTGAAATTTCCAGAACTTCAAATTATGAATTACCGTTTGTGAAATTATACTATCTAGAAAGATCTGGGCATGGAATAGAGTCACAGTGTAAATACATGTAATAAGCAAAAGTTGGGCCTAGAGGAAGTGCTGACTTAGTCTAAGATGAACCCATGAGAGTACGGCACATTGTTGGTAGAATATATTGCTTAGGCACCTCATGTCCCAGATCTTCAACCTAATGGTTAGCCATCTCTAATGGCAGACATAACTATATGCAATGTCCACCATAAGGAATACTTCCACAGGAAGTCTCTCTCTTAATCAGACCTTCAAAGCCTAAACAAGATAAAACTTCAAAATGCTCTCATATGGTTTTGTTTGGTGTCTCAGGGAAAAATTTGTTGTATAATGGTGTCAGTATGACAAACCCTTCTCTACTTATCAGCCAGGTGGGCAGTCTCGAGTGCAGACATACACATCAGTCTTACATCCACCCCTTCCAATAAAATCCTTCTTATAAAGCCACAACAGAATACAATGAGGACAAAGAGCAATGTTGTCTTAGACTGGGTTCTCTAGAGAAGCAAAACCAGTAAAGTGTATAAATACATATATAGAGAGATTTATATCGAAGCAATAGCTCACGCAATTGTAGAGGCTGGAACGTACCAAGTCTGTGGATTAGGATACAGGTTTTTGCTGATTCATGTAGCCACTAGGGCTGGTGAATCCAGGACTGGCAGGTCGGAAAGCAGCTGTCTTGCTCACAGGCTCTGAATATCAACAAATCCCAAGATTGGCAGGCAAAACAGTAGGGCTTCTGCTGATGCACATAGCTTCAGGAGCTGGTGAACCCAAGACCGGTAGGTCGGAGAGTAGGGCTCTGCTCACAGGCTGTGAAGATTTAGGAATCCCAAGATTGGCTGGTAGGCTGATAGCTCAAGTCTTAAGAACCGGAGGTCAGATGAACGGGAGGCATCCGTAGGATCCAGAGTGAGCAAAAAGCTAGAATGTCTGCTTATATTCGGATACAGGCCACACTTCCAAGGAAACTGGTAATAGGAATCTCTCTTTCAACTGATTGGCTACTCAGAGCAGATCCCATCATGGGAATGATCACATATAACACCGAGAATCATGGCCCAGCAAAGTTGCTACACAGTCTTAACCACCACAAGTGTTAACAAGGCAGAATTCCATCAAGGATAAGTGTTTTCAATTCTGATCAGATAATCACCAGATTCCAAAAGAGAGATCATCATTCTTAGGAGAAAAGACTTAACTCCATATCTGGGAGTTAACAAAAAGAAATCAGAGCTCAGACACAATGGAGAACTTTCCTCCCTTGTCCTTGTGTTCAAGGAAAGCTCCAAACAGGAAACTCAAACCTCCGAACAGGAACATACTATTCTACCAAGGTGAAGAAGTTTTGGTTAACAATGTTAAAACTGAGCATCTTGTTCTTGCATGGAAGGCGGGGTCTGGCATTTTTGGCACTGGAGTTCGGTGGGTGGCATCTTGGGGCCTACATGAGCCACTGGCATCAGGCCTGCAGCAACTGGGGCTGGGGACATGTCTTTCTGGACATACTTCATCCAAAAGGAAAGGTAAAAACCACCTGCCCAAAAGGTGGAAAGACTACCTCCCAGTCAGACAATGGATGCCTTGGACTCGTTTCATTGCTTTCAAAGTTCCTTCAAAAAGAGTTTTGAAGGGAATCCTGCTACAGAAGAATTTTTTTTTTTTTTTTTTTTCCCTTTGGGTCTTTATAACAAAATCCAAGAATAAAATGAAGAACATGGACGGATTATTGATTTAACATATACTGAACGTTATTATAAACCAGATGATTTACCATAAACTATTCCTTACTTAAAATTTTTACAGTTGGGCATCAGGCACCAGATGATGACAATATTTTTAAATTTAAATATGCTGTTAATGGATTTTTCAAAGAAAGAGATAATGACAAATTTATTGGGGTCTACTGTACCCATGATTTAAACAGGATTGGCTAGCTCATCTGCAGATATTTAATTGATGTAGAAGGCATGAGGCCAGATAATGCAATTGAATTGTTCAATAGGTGCCAGGGACATTGCATAGAAAGAAAAAAACTACATTGAAGACCTTCAGAATGGTCCCATCAAAAAGAATTGGGGTTCCACTGTATCCAGGTCAAATGGTTTTAAAGAATCAACATACTTCAGGGAAACAGTCCATACCACTAATAAGTTTTTTCACAAAGGACCTACGTGTAATCTACATTGGACCCAAGATTACCCAATGCCTTCTTGGCATTTCTACTCCCAGACCCAGGAATTGTAACAGTCAGTCAGGAAATTTCACAGAATCAAAATGTTTACCATAGAGGCCTTATTCCTCATCCTGGTCCCTCTGGACCAGGCTACTCACAAAGGAGATATTCTTGGACTGTAAAGCCAGATAGCAGTCAAGCAGCCCAAAATAAAAGGTTACCTCCTAACAGAACTTACAACAGACAACGCTATGGATTCTATCCTACTGGGGATGGCTTGAGATACATGAATCTCTTCTAGAAATCTATCTGTAGCCCAGAGCTGGACTGGAGACAGCTGGAATGACTTAACTGGACCAGGTCAAATAAGGTTTATTATCTATTTTATTGTTCCTTTATGTGTTAAGGAGCCTTGGTGGCACAGTGATTAAGTGCTATGGCTGTTAACCAAAAGTTCAGCAGTTCGAATCCATCAGCCCAGCCTTGGAAACACTATGGGGCAGTTCTACTCATTCTATAGGGTCGCTATGAATTGGAATCGACTTAGTAACAAGGGATTTTATTTGGTTTTATGTGTTAAAGATTAAGGAAAAATTATATTGGTATTTACCTCTTTACTGATAAATTTGCAGAAATTGTAAGAGTAAAGGAAAAATCTCCTGTAATTCTAGTCTTAAAATTTTTTTAAGGAAATATTTTGGAACTAATAAAATAATAAAGAATCCCCTTGCAAATAATAAAAAAAAAAGGTAACACTACCAGGATTGTTGACTTCTTCACAAAGAACACAAGAACAACCTGTTGATTACACAAAGGTGAGTTTATCAAACTTACTACAACAAGGATGAACACCATCTTGACAGTTCTAGTCATGATTCGGGAAAAAATGACAAAGATATTTATTTATAGAGTTTTGGTATCTAAGCTAAAATAGTTTGAGGTTGTTCCTTTAGGTTGTTTATTCATTTAAAGCCTTAGCTTCCTGGCAAAGTTTTCTTGACAAACAGTTAAATTGTGTTGATACAGATGGCCTCAGTTCTCCAGTTTAAAGAATCTAACTCGTCTAGAAGCTGTTAGATTGTGCGTATTTGGTAGTGTTATCTGTCATATATTCAATTTGATTTTGATCTCTCTGCTTAAATTAAAGGATTGAATTCTTGACACTTAAGAGTTTCAAACAGCATATGTGATCTTATAATTCAGAGAATATTATCTGTAGCCTATTTTTGTCATTCATTTTTCTCTTCCTCATAGCCCCTCATTTGTTTCACCATATTTAATTACTCGCCACTCCTTTATACATCCACATTGCCAGGATCTCATTTCCTTCTACACCTACAATCCTCCACAAGTTTGTCAGTCATATTTGATTTCATCCAGTTCTATTTTATGGATGAGAGAAAAATTCAAACATTATACAATTCTATTTTGATATTTCAATTGATGTCTATTTCCAGCCTTGAGTTAGGTTACACAAAACTTTCTTCTGTTGATTTACCCAAGGGGAGGGATGCCAGGCTCCTAAAGGGGAAATGGGCAAATAGTCTCACATACATAGTGATGTCACCTTTCTCATTTTTGTTTGTTTGGTTTTTTTTTCTTTTATCAATTTTATTTTTAGAGTTAGGAAATATGATTTATTAATCCAGGACTGGCTACGTAATTTCAGGCTCAGGTCAAAATAAAAATGTGGGGATCTTTATTAAGAATCTCAAGTTGGTGACAGCAGTGCATTAAACAATATGGAAAGCTTCTGAGCGTGGATATTTATGTGACTGCACAGGTTGCAGAACCATGAAGCTAGCTCTGGATTAATTTTTTTTGGATGACAAACACTAAGATTTATTTGATAATTCATTGTTTTTTTTCCTCCAATATATTAAATTTCAGTTTATTTGTCCAGAAATCTAGTCAGGCTCAGCATTTCCCAACAATCACAGTGGTTCTTATTTCTTCTCTTTTTTTTTCCCCCTTATTGGAAACAAGACACTGTTCCACTCAGACTTCAATATGTATGTTAAATTGACATAAATTGATACAAATCATTATGTAATGTATGAAAGGGAACGTTTATTGTGTGTCTGCTAGACTGACGTTATGTATTCTTTTCTAAGTATCAATTTTAATAACAAACTACAGAGGCAAATGAAGTTAGCTGTTTTTCAGCAGTATACCATATTGGAATCATCCATCCTATACAGTCTCAGATACAAGAACACTGTCTTAGTTATCCAGTGCTTCTATAAAAGAAATATCAAAGTGGGTGGCTTTAACAGAAATTTATTTTATCACAGTTTAGGAGGCTAGAAGTCCGAATTCAGGGTGCCAGCTCTAGAGGAAGACTTTCTCTCTCTGTTGACACTGGGGTTAGGTCACTGTCTCCTTTCATTTTCTGTTCTTGGATACTTGGTGACCTTTATATGGCATGACATCTATCTTTCCCCATCTCTTCTTGTACATACTCTCTTGCTTGCTTAATCTGCTCTTTTTATATCTCAAAAGACATTGACTTAAAAACACCCTACATTAATACTATCTCATTATCAAACAAAACCCATTCCCAAATGGAATTATAACAACAGGTATAAACTCAAACCAAACCCTTGCTGTCCAGTCAATTCTGACTCATAGTGACCCTATAGGACAGAGTAGAACAGCCCCATAGGATTTCCAAGGCTGTAAATCTTTACAAAAGCAGCTTGCCACGTCTTTCTCCCACCAAGGGGCTGTGCATTCCAATCACAAACTTTTTGGTTAGCAGCTGAGCCCTTAAACTCTGCTCCACCAGGGCTCCTTCAACAACAGGTATAGATGTTAAGATTTACAATACGTATTTTGGGAGGACACAATTCAAACCATAACAAACACTTTAGAGTGTACTCCTTATCTTAGTCATCTAGTGTTGCCCAAAAAGAAATACCACAAGTGCATGGTTTTAACGAAGAGAAGTTTATTTCCTCACAGTCAAAGGAGGCTAAAAGTGCAAATTCAGGGCGTCAGCTCCAGGGGAAGGCTTTTTCTCTCTGTCGACCTTCTTCTCTTTGGTGTTCCCATGGACTAGGAGCTTCTCTGCGCAGGGACCCCAGTCCAAAGGACACGCTCTGCTCTCAGCACTGCTTTCTTGATGGTATGAGGTCCCCATGTGTCTCTGCTCACTTCTGTCTTTTATATTTCAAAAGATATTGCATTAAGACACTAATCTTGTCAACCTCATCAGTATAACCTCATCACAGTGATAGAATTTGTAACACATGAGGAGATCACATACAATCTTATCATAGTGGTAGACTTTACAACACATAAGGAAATCACGTCAGATAACACAATCATACAATACTGGGAATCATGACCTAGCCAAGTTGTTACACACATTTTCTGGGGGACACAATTCAATCCATGACACTCCTGTATCTATTCTCTATCAATGATATGGTTAGTAGAAATATTACCTGATCATTGGCATACGGATTTTGCTAATCTTTAGAGTATTGAGATAGATTATATTATACATATATACATATATATATACATATATACACACACAAAAAACCCAAACCTGTTACCATTGAGTTGATTCTGACTCATAGCGACCCTAGAGGACAGAGTAGAACTGCCCCCACAGGGTTTCCAAGGAGCAGCTGGTGGATTGAAATTGCCAACCTTTTGGTTAGCATATATATATATACACACACATGCATACATGTATATATACATACGTATATATATATATATATATATATATATATATACGGAGCCCTGGTGTTGCAGTGGTTAAGAGCTCAGTTGCTAACCTATAGGATCGCTATGGGTCGGAATCCACTCAACAGCAGTGGGTTAAGTTATAAGTCATGTGCCGCTTAACATCCATGATACAGTCTGTGAAACAGGACATTATGTGATCTGGACATTGTGCAAACACCATATTACATACAGGCTGTCTCTGGGTTACAAATGTCCGACTTATATACAACCCATAATTATGAACAAACCCCTGTAAAGCCTATTATATTAAAAATTTGAGGTACATAACATTATATGCCTGGAAGTGCAGTTGCCTTGTATAAAAGAGACATGAAATACACGTGTTGCATGCAGGAAGCTGTTGTGTTCGCTATGTCCGGTTAAGTCTGCTGCATCCCGTTCTCCTATCGGGATTTCTGAATTTACGGGACCACGGATGTATATGGGGTTGGACATTGCCCAAAGGGACACTATGTGGTCATGACTGAATATATAGATACGTATTTATATTTATGTATATGTATATTATCTGTGTATGTATATTTATATAGCCAATTTCCTTGGTAGAGGAAGCATATGAAGCGTTTATAGTCATGATTATTTTGAAAACTTTAACACTTTTTAACAACAAAAACAAACAAAAACAAACAAACCAAACACGTTACCATTGAGTGACTTCTGACTCATAGCGACTCAGTAGGATAGAGTAGAACTGCCCCATAGGGTTACCAAGGCTGTAATTTTTATGGAAGCCGATGGCCACCTCTTTCTCCCACGGAGTGGCTGGTAGGTTGAAACCACCGACTTATCTCTTAGCCATGGTTAGCAGCTGAGCACTTACACTTCAAAACCAGGGCTTCTATCACTTTTTAACAATGCTCAAGAATTTTCTTTGTCCAGATATTCTCTCTTTATCTTAACTTTATATCATCTCCATTGGAGTATTCTAAATACTCCAGTCTAGTTATCATCCTTTGACTAATCAAGTAAAATTTAATCATTGCCAAGATATTCTCTCAGAGGTTTCTTTTATCAGCATATAGTCGCTCCTTCAGGGACATCTTCCATTAATATAGCTTGAACTTATTCTCCATGGATATGAATACCAAGATATACTGCCCAACTTAGATATACATGTTTTCCTGTCTGGTAAAATACATTATTTTGAAAACTAAAGTTATTATCTTTCTAAGCAAAGCAGTTCTTAACCTGGATTGCCTGATTATGTTACTGGCAATGTTCTTAAAACACCAACACTGATTTATATGGATACAATTAATACATAAAATATGCAATTAACATTTGCTTATTTTCATTGAAAGATGAAAAAATGTTTTATGTAGGAATGATCTAAGACCAAAACATTTCTATTTCTTGTCTTTTCTGTAGCTTATTTCAACATATATCTATAGTGGAAGAATAACTTGATAGGACAACATTTTACCTGACTGATTTGGAGCTATTATCCTTTGATGCACGTGTGTGTATATGTGTGTGTGTGGGTTTGTGTTTACCCCTAGAGAATTTTGAAATAGAAATAGTATGCATATAAATTGGCTCATAAAAGTTTTTGGACCAGGTTATAAACCTATATTTTCTTAATTTGCGTTATTGTTATCATTGGGCAAAGTAAAAGAGCATTGCTTAAAACAATGTTAAATTCAGTCACTGAATAGAATTAAAAAATCCAGTTTACAATTATTTTCTTCTTTAGCACAGTTTGTGAAAATTATGTAGAAATGTAAAAAATTCAATGGCAAGATTATCAAGTTTATTGGAAGAAAGATTGAATTATCATTCTAGCTCTTCAGTTTGATATCCACCTTTTTTACCTTCTAATTATGTGATATAAAAGTTATTAATTATAATTTCTTTTTTTTTAAATTTTTTTATTGTACTTTAGATGAAGGTTTACAGAACAAATAGTTTTTCATTAAACAGTACACATATTGTCTTATGACAATGGTTAACAACCCCATGACATGTCAATACTGTCCCTTCTCAACCTTGGGTTCTCTATTGCCAGCTTTCCTGTCCCCTCCTGCCTTCTAGTCCTTGTTGCTGGACTGTTGTGCCCCATTAGTTTTGTTTTGTTTTATGGGGCTGTCTAATCTTTGGCTGAAAGATGAACCTCCGGAGTGACTTCACCACTGAGCTAAAAGGGTATCCGGGGGCCATACTCTTGGGATTCCTCCATAATTATGATTTCTTACAATATTTAATTGTTTGGAAAATTCTTAAATA
>NW_004443953.1:11974337-12012667 GCF_000243295.1 Trichechus manatus latirostris | reverse complement strand
ATTTATTAAAAATATAACTATATATTTATATTTTAAATGCTTGGGCTGCATAAATAGAAGACTTCTTAAATGTGAGAATCTTGGGGAAGAGATAGGAATGTATGTTCTTGCCTAGCATGTAATATGTGTTGATTACTGATTGTATGATCTATGGTGCATTGCAATTTTTTTTTTTCTGGAGAACTAGGAAAAGGTAAATGAGACACTATGCTGAACTTTTTTAAAACAAAAAGGAAGTGTTTTCTTCATGTCTGGAGATAGGTGTGCATGTGAGGGCACACACTTTTAAAGAAAGGGGAAAATTTAACAAAGAAACCCAAATACAAATAACATGTAATGCATTTTCAAAATATAAAATATTGTTTAATATAAAGTGCTTGATTCATAATTCCGAAATGAAAAAAAGCTTAGAAAACCTAGTTGCCTTTATCTTTGGTGAAAAAAAAAAAAAAATTAGACCACACTCCAACTGACATGTTCATTTATAACCTTTGTTTACCCCACCAAATAGTCATAAAATTTTGCTACAGAAATATTGATGTATTTGATTGTGGATGCTGTCCCAAGGCCCCCTGGAATTTATATAATAAAAGAATATGCAGTATGTTATGTTTCCAAACTCTGAAAACTTCTAAATTTTGAACATATCTGATTCCAAGAGTTTTGGAAAGGGAATTATGAATAAATTTTTAGCACACAAATATAAAATTGAATGTGTACCAAGAAAAACTGTGGTATGTAAAGAGTGATTGCCATTATGGTATGGAAATTTCTGCATGTAGAAATGTAATAATTTCTGCTGAACTTATAACAGTAGTGTTTATTTTGTAAAGATGGTCAAAGTCTTAGAAGAAAAACATTAATTAGTTTAAACAACAGTGTGACAATGTGATAATGAGTGTTGGGGAATTAGGGAAAATAAAAAATATGTTTCAATTTATAATGTTTGCATAAACAGAAAATCCGTAGCCATTAATTTTGGGAGTGCCTTTGGTGAAGGAGGCTGCACTGTGTTCACAGTGCAAAGGCTCCCTCTAAAAAGGCACTCTGACAGCAGGCAGTTGGAGAGAGCAGAATACTCTAAAAGGTAGAGATGCAGAAAGTATCGACTACCAGTAAAAGGAAGTTATTTTATCTTCCTCCATACAGCGAAATTATTGAGTGATGTGAAACCTGGGGTTTTACTGTAAGTAATACAGAGAGAAAGCAGCTATAAGTAACCAGTATCTAGTAGGACCCCAGGAGAGAGAATATATGCCAAACCTGGGGATCAAAGCTTGACTAAAAAATCATTTCACAGCATGGAGAAAGTCAGAATGGAAAGATCCACATGTTAATTAACCACAAGCTACTTAAAATATACTCGAAATTCAAAAATTTCACATCATGGGGAAACTGAGGTTTGCTAGTTTCTGAAAGATTGCATGAACATACACAGATATAGAAATGTGATAAGAATAAATTTACAAAAGGTAGTTATATAGGAAATCATGTATTGTGGATTGAATTGTGTCCCCCCAAAATACGCATCAACTTTGTATGGGCATGATTCTCAATATTGTGTGATTGTCCTCCATTTTGTGATTTTCTTATGTGTTATAAATCATAATCTCTGCCTGTGGTTAAACAGGATTAGGGTGGGATGTAACACCCTTGCTCAGGTCATATCCCTGATCCTATGTAAAGGGAGTTGCCTTGGGGTGTGGCCTGCACCACCTTTTATCTTCAAGAGATAAAAGGAAAGGGAAGAAAGCAGAGAGATGAGGACCTCATACCACCAAGAAAGCAGTGCTGGGTGCAGAGTGCAACCTTTGGACCCAGAGTTCCTGTGCAGAGAAGCTCCTAGTCCAGGGGAAGATTGAGGAGAAGGACCTTCCTACAGAGCCAACAGATAGAGAAAGCCTTCCCCTGGAACTGACACCCTGAATTTGGACTTCTATCCTACTAACCTGTGAGAAAATAAATTTCTCTTTGTTAAAACCATTCACTTGTGGTATTGCTGTTACAGCAGCACTAGCTGACCAAGACACCATAATTTTTATTTGGAGTCATTAATTCATAACATAAATATATATATATATATATATATACTAGTATTTATACCCAAGGTATCATATATTTAAAATCACTTTTTCTCCTTTTTATCTACTTGCCATAAAAAACTGAAGGATTTGAATTAGCATTTTTAATATAATTTTATTGTATTTTTAAAGGAAATCTAATTTCTACTCATCTGCTTGCCAGTGCTGCTCAAAGACGTATCCTTAAATAGAAGAAATTTGCAAAGCACAAAACACACTCTCTTAGGATAAAAGTTATCTTAGATAGTTTTTTAAAAGTGGATATGCGTATGTTATAAAGAAAAAAAAAACATGGAGTGATTTGCTAACATCATAATGGTAGTGATTTTTAGGGCAAGAAAAAGGTACTTGCATAGATATTAATATTGTTTCTCCAGAGAAATATTATGTGGTTCTTCAGTAGTTTGCAACACTATGAACTTGGTTTTCATTTGCTTTCTGGTAATTACATTTTTAAGTGTAACATCTTTAAAAAGAGCAGGACACTTGCTAACCCTATAAGCCCTCCGTGACCTGGTGGTGGGGGAGGGGAAGGAACAGTATATTGAAGGCAAATAGAGCTGCCACAGAGGAAAGATTAAGTGGAATGAGTTGTGGAAAAACTAACTCTCTCCTTCCACATCTAATATCCACAAACAGACATGTTAATCTGAAAATTGATTCCAATCTAAAATAGAAGGTTTTAGTAAATATATATTATGTCTCATTTATAGGAGAATAGAAAATAGAGGAGAGTTCCCACCTCAAATCTCCAACATACTAAGTGAAATGATTGTTAATTTTTTATTGGTAAATAATTCTAATATTTTTTTCTGATAAGATCCTAAAATCTAAGATTTTTTATAAGAATATTTTAAAGTTGAATCGAATTATGTTCATTTTTTTAGCTGCCTGTGGGTATGAAATAACTTTAGAAAAACGGACTGTGTTTGTGGAGTGTATGAACACTCAAAATCACTTTTTTAAAAAGTAATACAAATGGGATGAATACTATTCACATTATATGGGATATGATCCTATTTATTTTTAAAATAGGGTGCATTTATTGTGATGATGCCCTATTACAACATTTTATGCTGTGACTATGAATGATTTATGTAGAGATATTTTTAAGTATGGAAAACTGGTTAGATTTTAGACTAATTATATAAATTTTTGCAAAGTTTTAAATTATTGGAAATATCAGTGTAATTCTTTGGATACATGCTTTTATTCACTAAAAGATTGTTTTATTTAAAAACGTTTCATGGATTTATTCTTGATTTGTAATTAGAGCTTATATACTCAAATTTTCTTATTACATCATTATATACATTTTATTATTGCTGTTTTACTCTTTTTTTTGAAATTTTATATGCAGTGAAATGTACAGATTAGTGTACAGTTCTATTAATTTGACAAATACAACTATAAAACAATATCCAATCGATACAGAATATTTCCATCATGCTAGAAAGTTCCCTTGTGTCCCCTGCACAGTTCGATTCCACCAGATGCTCCGTGGAAACCCTGTGGGGCAGTTCTCCTCTGTCCCATAGAGTCGCTATGAGTCGGAACTAACTCAATGGTACCTAACAAAAACAACAACCTTTAGGCAACCAGTGTGATTTCTAGTACAATAGGGAAGTTTTGTCTGTTGTTGAATTCCTTATTTATGGAATCATAAGTACATATTCATTTGTAGCCAACTTCTTTTGCTTTATTTAATGCTTTTGAGATTCATGTTGTTCTGTGTATCAATACTTTTTTTTATTTCTGAGTGGTATTCCATTGTGTAAATACTCCACAATATTTTATTTTTTATGATTTTTAAAAATTTTTTTTTACTGTGGACATTTGAGTTATAAACATGCTGAAACACTATTTGTGAAGTTGTTTTTGTGCACATATGTTTTTTATTCCTCTTGGAGAAATACTTAAGACTAAATTGTTGGGTTATAAGATAAGTGCTTATTCAACATTATATTAAACTGGCAAAGAGTTTTGCAAAGTAGTTTTTCCATTTTCCATTCCCACTAGTAGTATGAAGAGTTCCAGTTGTTCCGCATCCTTATCAAAATTTGCCCTTGTCAATCTTCATAATTTTAGATATTCCAGGGGATGGGTACTCGTACCTCATGTGATTTTAAATTACATTTCCCTGACTACTAAGGATGCTGAGTACGTTTTTGGACTTACGAGATTTTCATGTATTTTCTTTGTGAAATGCCTGTTGAAGATTTTTGCCCATTTTTTAATTTTTTTCTATAGTTTTCCATCTCACTGCTGATCTATAGGAGTTTTTTAAAAAATGTATTCTAGATACAAGTTCTTTGTCACGCATATATATTTCAAACTTTTTTTAAATCCAAGTTTTTTATTTACCTGTATTTATTGTCGTAATGGGGTTTTTTTGAAAAACAGAAATATTTAATTTTAATGAATTCCACTTAATTTTTTTTCTTTCATGGTAGTGATTTTTGAGTATAGTCTAAGAAATCTTGCCTACTCCAAGGTACTAAAGTATCCTCCTAGGTTTTCTCCCCAAAATTCAACTTTTTCAATGTTTGTCTAGTCGTACCAGGTTCAAAATCTTTCTTTTGCCTACTTTCAAAATCATGTTGATTGTATACATAAGAGGTCTGTTTCTTGATGTTCTATTCTGTTTCATTAATCTAGTCATCTAGCTTTATAATAAATTTTAAAATAAGGTAATATAAATTCTCTACTTTGATCTTCAAGTTTTTTTTCAGATACAACTTTTTTGTGATGATAGAAATGTTCTATATCTGCACTTTTCTAGATGAAAATAATTAGCCAATTGTAGATATTGATGATTTGATATATGGCTAAAGCAACTAAGGAACAAATGTTATTATATTTTTAAATTTAATTTTTTAAATTTATAATAGATGCTTTTTTTAGCAGTTTAGTAGGTTTACAGAAATATTTTGCAGAAGGTACAGAGTTCCCGTATTTCTTCTCTCCCCCCTGCACACTGTTTCTCCTATTATTAACATCTCTCATTTATGTGATATATTTGTTACAATTGATGAATCATGTATTTGTACATTCTTATTAACTAAAGTACATGGTTTACATTAGGGTACACTCTCTGTGTTGTCTAATGCTATGGATTTTGACAAATGCATAATGTCTATGTCCACCATTACAGTATCATAGAAAATAGTTATAGCCCTAAAACTGCTTTATGCTACATCTATTCAACCCTGTTCCCTCCACCTGAACAGCTGGCAATCTCTCATCTCTTTACTGTCTCTATACTTTTACGTTTTCAAGAAAGTCAGATTGTTGGAACTATACAACATGTAGCTTTTTCACATTGACTTCTTTCACTTAGCAATATGCATTTAAATTTCCTCCATGCCTTTTTGTAGCTTGGTTATTAATGCTCTGTTGTACTACAGTTTGTTTATTCATTCACCTATTGAAGGACATCTTAGTTGCTTCCAATTTTTGGCAATTATGAATAAAGCTGATATAAACATTTGTGTGCAGGTTTTTGTGTGGGCATAACGTTTTCAATTCTTTTGGTCAAATACCTAGACGTGGGGTTACTGAATGGAATTATAAACCTACGTTTAGCTTTGTAAGAAACTGCAATATTGTCTTCCAAAGTGGCAGTACCATTTTGCATTCTGGCCAGCAATGAATGAGAGTTCGTGTCACTACACATCCTTACCAGTATTTGGTATAGTCAGTGTTTTGGAATTTAGCCATTCTAATACATGATGGTTAAGTGGTTAAAGCACTCAGCTGCTAACCAAAAGATCGGTGGATCAAGCACACCAACAGAGATCTCCAAGGGAGAAAGATGTGACAGTCTACTTCCTCAAAGATTATAGCCTTGGAAACTCTATGGAGCAGTTCTACTCTGTTCTATAAAGTTGCTAAGAGTAGAAATCAACTCAACGGCAATGGGTTCGGTTTTCTGGTTTAATGACATATGAGGAGCCCTGGTGGCACGGTGGTTAAAGCACTCAGCTGTTAATTGATAGGTCGGCTTGAACTCACCAGGAGAAAGATGTGGCAGTTTGTTTCTGTAAAGATTTACAACCTTGGAAACCCTATGGGGCAGTTCTACTCTGTCTTGTAGGGTTGCTATGAGTTAGAACTGACTCGACAGCAGCAGGTTTGATTTGGTTTTGGATAATGACATGATATAAGCATCTTTTCATATATTTATTTGTCATCTATTTACCTTCTTGATGAGGTGTCTGTTCAGATCTTTTCCCAATTTTGTAACTGGGTTGTTTGTTTTCTTATTTTTGAGTTCTAAGTATTCTTTGTACATTTTGGATACAAGTCCTTTATCAGATATGTGTTTTGAAAATAGTTTTCCCCATCTGTGACTTGTCTTTTCATTCATTTTATAGTGTCTTTCACATAACGAAAGTTTTTAAATGTACTGCAGTCGAACTTATCAATTTTTTTTTTAATGGATTGTGTTCTTGTTGTTATATCTAAAATATCATTGCCAAATCCAATATCATGTGGCATTTCTCCTATTTTGTCTTCTAAAAGTTGTATAGTTTCTCATTTTACATTTAGAGAAGTGATCCATTTTAGTCTTTGTTTTGTAAAAGATGTAAGCTCTGTGTCTAGATACTTTTTTTTACATGTGAATCCCCAGTTGTTCCAGTGCCATTTTTTTCAAAATACTAACCTTTCTCCATTGAATTGCTTTCGCTTCTTTGTCAAGGATCAGTTGACTATATTTGTGTGGATCTGTTGCAGGGTTCTCTATTCCTTCCCTTGATCTATTTGTCTATTTCTTTGCCAATAACATACTGCGTTGATCACTGTAGTTTTATAACAGTAAGTCTTGAGATTGGGTAGTGGCAGTCCTCCAACTCTGTCCTTCATTATTATGTTGGCTATCCTGGGTGTTTTGCCTTTCCATTTAAAATTTGGAATCAGTTTGCTGATATCCACAAAGTAACTTGCTGGAACTTTATTGGGATTGCATTGAATCTATAGATCAAGCTGGGAAGAACTGACATCTTAATAAAACTGAGTTTTCCTATTGATGAACATAGGATATCTCTCCACTTATTTAAATCTTCTTTGATTCCTTTTATCAGAGTTTTGTAGTTTTCATCACATAGATCTTATACATATTTTGTTCAATTTATATCTAAGTACGTCAGTTATTTAGTGCTAATGTAATTAGTGTTGTGTTTTTAATTTAAAATTTTAGTTATTTAATGCTAGTATATAGGGAAGAAGTTGGCCTTTCTATGTTAGTCTTATGTCCTGGAATCTTTTTATAATTAATTTTTAGTTCCAGGAGATTTTAATTTTTATTCTTTGGGGTTTTCTACAGAGACCATCTGTGAAACGGACAACTTTATTTCTTAATTCCCAATCTGTATATCTTTAATTCCTTTTCTTGTTTATTGCTTTAGCTAGGACTTCTGGTAGGATGTTTAGTAGACATGGTGATGTCCTTTATTGAGTTGAGGAAGTTCTCCACTCTTCTTAGTTTTCTGAGAATTTTATCATGAACAGGTATTGGATTTTGTCAAATATTTTTTTCTGCATCTATTGATATGGTCATATGATATTTTAAATATATTTCCCCCTTCCCGTGGAAGACACAGGAGAGTATTTTTCTTGGCTCTTAACCATAAAAATCGTCGGGGTTCCTGGTGGCAAAACACACACAACTGTGGAAATCCCCTAATACTGTGGCCCTCTAGGAGTTTCTCATTACCACACTACTCTACCATGTAAGTGCTTCTGCCAATTTATGGCTTTAATAGCTTCTGCTCCAGGTAAGCTGATCTCAGCTGTGATTCTCTATATTCTCATGTCTCTCCAGACTTTAGGGTAGCAGTTTTTCCTGTGACCTCAGTTCTCTTATGGATCCAAGAAAAGTCATTAACGTTCATTTTCTCTTTTTTTTTTTTTCTCGTTATAAGTACTGGAATAATGACTGCTAAGCTTTTTACAAGTCAGAGCTAAACTGAACGAGTCATATCTGAAGCATTAATTCTGTTTACTTTTTGTCTCATGTCAATGGCAATGTGTTGTTGTCTGGTCTTCCCAAATGCTTGCAATATTTTTAATGGAACCTGGACATCATTTCAACTCTATGGGGCAGTTCTACTCTGTGCTATAGGGTCGCTATGAGTTGGAATCAACTCGATGGCAATGGGTTTGGGACATCATTTCTAGACAATAGAAACAAGTGAGTAAACCTTATGCTTGCAGATGTGTCCACACTTACTTCTGCTAGACCTTCAGTATGGTAACTTAAATTAATCTACACAGGGATTTTTCTGAGTCGAACGTGTGTGTGTGTGTGTGTGTGTGTGTGCCTGTGGTTAGACTCAATGCATCACAGCCTCCAAATTCCTCAAGGGATATCTTGTGATTAAGGTGGGGGCTGTTTTGACACAGTGCTTTTTTCAATATCTGCTCCATCCTCAATTTTAGCTTTTTGTCTTAGTCTCTTAGTGCTGCTGTAACAGAAATACCACAAATGAGTGGCTTTCATGGACAAAAATTTATTTTCTCACAATTCAGGAGGCTAGAAGTTTGAATTCAGGGCATTGGTTCCAGGGGAAGTCTCTGTCTCTCTCGCGCGCGCGGTTCTGGAGGAGGTCCTTGTCTCTTTTCAGCTTCTGTTCCTAGGTTCCTTGGCAATATGCATGTGGCATGGCCTCTATCTTCTCCCATCTGTGCTTCCTCACTTCTATGCCTAATCTGCTCTTTTTTATATTTCAAAGGTGATTGGGTTTAAGACCCACTGCTATGGCCTCATTAACATAACAAAAGATAATGTATTCCCTAATGAGATTATATACACGATTATAAGGGATGTTGTGGATTAAACTGTGTCCCCCCAAAATATGTGTCAGCTTGGTTAGGCCATGATTCCCAGGATTGTGTGGTTGTCCTCCATTTTGTGATTAATGTCATTTTCCTATATGTTGTAAATCCTAATCTCTGTCTGTAGTTAATGAGGCAAGATTAGATTATATTAAAGTGGATTAGGGTGAATGTAATACCCTCACTCAGGTGACATCCCTGATCCAATGTAAAGGGAGTTTCCCTGAGGTGTGGCCTGCACTACCTTTTATCTTACAAGAGATAAAAGGAAAGGGAACCGAGCACAGAGTTGAGGGACCTCATATCACCAAGACAGAAGCACCTGGAGCAGAGTGCATCTTTTGGACCCAGGGTTCCTATAGAGAGAAGCTCCTAGTCCAGGGGAAGACTAAAGAGAAGGATCTTCCTCCAGAGCCAACAGAGAGAGAAAGCCTTCTCCTGGAGCTGAAACCCTCAATATGGACTCCTAGTCTACTAGACTGTGAGAGAATAAACTTGTTTGTTAAAGCCATCGACTTGTGGTATTTCTGTTATAGCAGCACTAGATAACTAAGACAGGCGGCCATATTTCAACACATATTTGGAGGGAGGATGTAATTTAATCCATAATATTCCACACTTTGACCACTCAAAATTCATATCCTTCCCACATGCAAAATACATTAACCCTATCATATCATTTTATATCATTTCTTATCCCAATACAGCATAAACTCTATGTCCAAAATATCGTCTCAATCATCTGAATCAAGTATTGGTAAGACTAGGTGTGTGCTCCACTCTGGGGCAAAATTCCTTTCCATCTTTGAACCCTTGAAAACTAGAATACAAGTTATCTGCTTCCAAAGTACAACGGTAGAACAGGCACAAAGTAGACATTTACATTACAAATGGGAGAAATTGGAGGGAAAGAAGAGTTCACTGGCATCAAGCAAGCGCAAAATCCAGCAGAAGAAATTACATTTGCTTTTTAGGCTTGAAAATAATCCTGTTTTCCAGGACCATCTGGACAGTGGTCTCATCTTCCAGACTCTCTGTGTTGGTCACACTCTCCAGATTTTTGGTAGGGGCCCTTTGGCCTTGGGTATCAACCCTGCCTTCCAGACCTGCTGGACAGCAACTCTGCTCCCTAAGCTTTGGGGAGGCCTCACTCTCTTAGTCCATCTGAGTGTTGACTCTACTGCCTCGGCCCCTGGCAGCTTCATTCTCTTGGCTCTTGGGCTTGGCAGCCCCTGCCCCTCAGCTTTGGATAGTGATCCCATCTTCTTGGTTCACATGAATAACAGCCCCACACTCTGGAACCAAGGTGGTGGAGATCTGACTGAAATCTAGAAGGTGATTTTTCCACATTTTGAAACAGAGGTGGTGGTCCCACATTTTGAAATGGAGGCAGTCATGCCTGCCATGGTCCCTCCAACGGGTCTGTTGATCTCCAAACTGTTCCCAGGATGGTGCCTTTCTTTTCTTGGAAGGCAACAGATATTTGCAACCAAGTCATTCCATTGGCCCATTTTGGGCCTGTGGAATTTCAGGAGTCAGGCAGTGTTCCTTTATTTTGTTTGTCCTTTTCTGTTGTGGTGGTTGAATAGATCCATCAATCACAGGCTTAATCTCTTGAACAAAATACTGAGTAGCCATGCCCTTGGTGAAAGTTTCTCTAAGATACATTTCCTCAGTTTGTACAATAGAATTTTCCAAGTCTTTGAGTTCTTGTTTTCATTTTGCATAGTTCATTTTTCAGTCTATCTCTTTCTTCCTGCATTTTACTAAGCAGCAAGGAGAAACCAGTTGACCCCTTTAAGACCTCACTTAGAAATCTCCTCAGTCAAATATCCAAATTAGTCACTTACAAGTTCTTCCTTCCACCAAGTATTTGAACATAATTCAGACATATTCATTACTGCTGCATAAAATAGATCACTTTTCCTCTAGTGTCCAATCACATGTTCATCTTCCTTTGAAAGCCTCACCAGAAACACATTTAATATCCACATCTTTAGTAACATTCTGTTCATGGCAATAGAAGCTTTCCCCACAGAATTCCTCATTTTTTTTTTCATGAATCTTTATCAGAATTGCTCTTAATGTCCATAATTCTACCAACAATCTCTTAAAAGCAAAGTTTGTTGTACTGTGGTGCTTGCATGTTACTGTGATACTAGAAACTTGGCCACCAGTATTTCAAATACCAGCAACCAGTATTTCAAATACCAGCAGGGTCACACTTGGTAGACAGGTTTCAGCTGAACTTCCAGACTAAGATAGACTAGGAAGAAGGACCTGGAAGTCTGCTTCTGAAAAAAATTGGCCAGTTAAAACCTTACGGATAGCAGCAGAACATTGTCTGATATAGTGCCAAAAGAAGAGCCCCTCAGGTTGGAAGGCAAGAGGTCATTAAAAAGACAGGAAAGAAGGAAAAAACCAAAATGGACGCCAGAAGTGACACTGAAAGTTGCTCTTGAACATAGAATAGCTAAAGCAAAAAGAAACAATGATGAAGTAAAAGAGCTGAACATAAGATTTCAAAGGATTCCTCAAGAAGATAAAGTATTAAAATGAAACGTGCCAAGATCTGGAGTTAGAAAACCAAAGGGAAGAACATGCTCGTCATTTCTCAGGCTGAAAGAACTGAAGAGAAGGTTCAAGCCTTGAGTTGCAATATTGAAGTATTCTACTGGGAATATATAAAAGGACGCAGGAAACATCAAAAGAAGATGGAGGAAATACACAGAATCGCTTTACCAAAAAGAATTGGTCGAAGTTCAACCATTTCAAGAGGCAGCATATGATCGAAAACCGATGATATTGAAGGAAGAGGGCCAAGCTGCACTGAAGGCATTGGCAAAAAACAAGGCTTCAAGAACTGACAGAACACCAACTGAGATGTTTCAACAAATGGGTGCAGCATTAGAAGCACTCACTCGTCTACACCAAGAAATTTGGAAGACAACTACCTGGCCCACTGACTGGAAGAGATCCATATTTGCGCCCATTCCACAGAAAGGTAATCCAACAGAATGTGGAAATTATTGAACAACGTCATTAATATCAATGCAAATAAAATTTTGCTCAAGATTACTCAAAAGCAGTTGCAGCAGTACATCGACAGGTAACTGACAGAAATTCAAGCCAGATTTCGAAGAGGATGTGGAACCAGGCATGTCATTGCTGATGTCAAATGGATCCTGGCTGAAAGCACAGAATACCAGAAAGATGTTTACCTTTGTTTTATTGACTATGCAAAGGTGTTCAACTATGTGGATCATAACAAATTATGAATAACATTGTGAAGAATGGAAATTCCAGAACACTTTATTGTGCTCATGAGAAACCTGTATTTGGAACAAGACGTAGTCATTCAAACAGAACAAGGGGATACTGCATGGTTTAAAGTCAAGAAAGGTGTGTGTCAGGGTTGTATCCTTTTACCATACTCATTCAATCTGTATGCTGAGCAAATAATTCCAGAAGCTGTACTATATGAAGAAGAACAGGGCATCAAGTTTGGAGGAAGACTCATTAACAACCTCGTTACGCAGTTGACAGAACTTTGCTTGCTGAAAGTGAAGAGGACTAGAAACACTGACGAAGATCAAAGACCACAGCCTTCAGTATGAATTACATCTTAACATAAAGAAAACAAAAATCCTGACAACTGGACCAATAAGCAACATCATGATAAACAGAGAAAAGATTGAAGTTGTCAAGGATTTCATTTTACTTAGATCCACAGTCAACACCCATGGAAGCAGCAGTCAGGAAATCAAAAGATGCATTGCATTGGACAAAGCTGCTGCAAAAGATCTCTTTAAAGTGTTAAAAAGTAAAGACGTCACTTTAAGGACTCAGGTGCGCCCGACCCTAGCCATGATGTTTTTAATCGCCTCATATGCGTATGAAAACCAGCCGATGAATAAGGAAGAAGGAAGAACTGATGCCTTTGAATTATAGATGTAATTGAAACACAGGTTTATACAAATGGAGAGACAAATAAACATATATATATATATATATATATGCAGCACTTTTGGCGCAGTGGTTTAAGTGATAGACTGCTAACTGAATGGTTGACGATTCGAAACCACCTGCAGCTTCATGGGAGAAAGATATGGCAGTCTGCTTCCGTAGAGATTTACAGTCTTGCAACCCTATGGGGTCGCTGTGAGTTGATGACTTGATGGTTGACTTGACTTGATGGTGGGGTATATATATATATATATATGTATATGTATGCATATATGTTATGTTTTGCAAATAAGATCTAGCTTCTGATTAAATTTTGATTGTGTTATTCATGCAACAATCAGACAGGTCAATTTGTAAATACAAATAGAATTCCAGTAATTTTTGAGTCCTCTCTCTGTAGGTCAGATAAGCACGGTTATTCAGCAGACAATTTTATGGAAACTGAACATTACATGTGTATAATTTTATGAATTTATCTGCATTTTATTTTGATGTCTAACTGGCTCTAGATCAACTTTGGGCTTGCAATAAAAATGGTGTTGAAAAATGAAGAGAAATACACATTTATAAAGATATGTTGCAGACAAGTAAGTAAGAATATTGTTTTCTTTGACTTTGGGTTACTCAAATATTTCTATTACAAGATGTGAATATAGCAAATGTGGAACTAATTTCTTACTCCTGTACTTCCTATGCTTATGTTTCCTTTGCCTCTAGATGCATCAATTTCTAATTCCAATAAGAGATTACAAGGAAGAGCCTGGAACAATATTCATAAATCTCATTTCTGCTGCTGTAAAGTTGGGATGAATAAAGTTATTATTATTACTATATTTCACATTCTTATGAAATATCTTTAGTGCCTGGGAAAATTTCTCAAAGTCCAGAAGCAATCTGGGTCAATGTCCTATAGCAGTTTCTGAGACTTTTCTGCTTATATCAACATTTTTAATTTCCTAAATTCATATACAGGCTTTCTTCATTAGAGTCAAGAAAAATCTCTTTCTATTCCCTTCATTTTTACATGTAGATAGATTTTAATTTAATCTGTCTGCAAGGCTGTCATACTTTCTGTAAGATCTCCTTTGATTCTTCATGCCAGTTTGTCAGCTGGTGATTCCATACTGCTACACTTGGATTGCAATCTTTAAACCATTATTTGAGTGTAGAGTTCTATTTTAACTTTCCACTGTCATTCTTCATGAAACCTTTAAATGAAATATTGACACTTTCCATATTCATTTAAAATCTTATATGCATCCTCTGCAGTTCTCATTTTGGCATGAAATAAGTTCGAACATAGGGATATATAATTTTATAGATCATTCTTATCAGTTTGAGCTTTCCCTGGCAAGCTATTAATCTTTGAAATATTCTGCCTAATTCTATGACGTACTGTCAGAGAAGAAGTGGGATTCATTGCTTCTAAATTCATTTGGGCAGAAACAGAACATTATTATAGACATTTATCATTTTTCACACACTCAAAATTTTGGTAAATGAAGTGCATCTGGATCTTCTATTGGGCCATGACAATTAGTACCTAAATAACATATGTGTCAAGTATCATTCATCAGACTTGATTATCAAATAATATACTTGTTTTATCTTTATGATATTTATACCTGTGAAAAACTTTACCAACTTCAGTACTTAAAGTCTCCTTTCAAATACTGAGAGAATTTTTGAGGAATTAAGTATGTGATTGGGATATTATTGATAGTAGTTTAAAATATGCAAATAAGTAACTGTTTATTTAACTTGATGGATTTTACTGAAATAGTTGCCAAGAAGATTTAATGAGAAAAATGTGTTAATTGCTTTATATAATGTAAATTATATGTTTATGGGGATAGTTCAGTTTTCTCACCTCTTAATTGCCCGCACCAAGTTGTTGGTAATTGCCTTTGAGTTGGCTCCAGCTCTTGATGACCTTGTGTATAAAGTAGCAAAATGCTGCCCTGTCCCGTGCAAACTTGTAAAGTACTTTGTATTTCTCATATCATGTATCATTAAAATAAATTGTGAAAATTCAGGATTTAACGCATAGAAAGTAGGAATATGCAACTTACTGTTAATCTTTTTTGATTAGTTGGTAAGTTTATAATGTACGTCATTTGTTAAATATATTAAGGGAAAGATGACAATTTCATTTTAATAACCAATTAAACCTAATATGAAAGATTTGACTTAACTGCAAATACTTTCTAACGAACGGTCACGTGAAAGTTTTAAATCACTTGGCCATTTGCTAAGAAATAAAAGTTATAAAATGACACGGAGAAAAATTTTTGTCAAATAAACAAGCATAGTAATTTAAAGCAATCACATTTGCCATTTAAAAAGGTCAAAGTATGAGGAAATTAATCAATAAATACTAATGAGTTATACAGTTTTCTTTTAGAACTGGTTAAAGCTGTTTAAAATCATGTACTAGGACAAATCTGTTTAGCTACTATATTCAGACCTTAATTATAGACACTATTGATAGCCTTTGACATGCACAATTTCATTAAAAACAAGTCAAATGAAATATAATTAACATAATTTAAAGAAACTAAAATTTTAAAATATAAAGTAATGATTTTAGTTCTAATTTAAAACAATTCTTAGAATCATATGGTTACTTGAATTCAGAGAATTCAAATAATTTAGAGTAATTACATAACATGAGCATTTTAGGATCTGTAACTGAAAAGTAAAAGAAGGAAAAAGTTAGATCCATTTCTAATACTAGAATATATGTTTTACAGCAAATAATAGTTTTTCCTCTCAATGTGTATATATATTGTCATATAGATACAGAGACAGTATCATTAACCATTATTTATATACATATAATGTAAATTATTTTAAACATAATGTACAAGTGTTTCTTTGCATTAATGAGTGGTTATAACAAGTTCTTAAAGATAAATATAGACTTTTTTGCTAATAATAATACTCTATTATAATTTTTTCTGCTAATTTAAAAATTGTAAAAAAATTCATTCAAAAATCATTATTCCTAGTAGGTCCATATCTTGTAGAGAAAGAAACATAGCATATGTAAACAAAAAAACATATAATTATAAAATATTAGGACAGAGTAAAGACCACACATATTAGTCATATCAATAAATGTCCATGGACTTAATGCACCTAATAAAAGGAAAGGCTTTTCAATTTGGCATGCAAACTACGTGCTATATATGAGGCAGAGCTGAATCAAAATTAGAGAGTTTAAAAATAAAAAGCTGAGCAAAGACAAATCAAGGAGGTAGGGACACAGAGAGAAAATAGCATTCTCAGTTCATTATTCAATCTTCAAAATAAAAAACGATGCTGAAAACAGAACCCTTTTAATGCTTCAAGGCGCAATTCAAAATGAAAATGTAATATTTATTTTTATGTACTAAATAACAGCAAAAAACATTACGAAGCAAAAGCCCTAGAAATTCAAGAGTATCTATGTAGATAAAAACACATTAATAATAGGATAATTTTATAAATTACATAAGATACATCAACTGAACAAGAAGTAAGGAGAAAGAAGAACTCCAAAACAATCGAGTAAATTATATTGATATATTTTAAATGCCACATCCTGATGATTATGAATACACCTTTTTCAGTGCCCATGATGCATTTACAAGAAAACATCAGTAATTTTCCATGAAGTAAAAATATTACGAACTACACTCTCTGAGCACAATGCAATACAGCTAGAAATTACTAACAGAAACAAAAGGCAAAATACCTTTCTGCAGGAAAATTTTAAAAAAATAGACACATATGTTTCTATGCAGTTTTATCTCCATGTATAGATTGGTGTAGCCATGACGGCAATCAAGATACAAATCCCAACAACATTCTTTACTGAAATGGAAAAACTAATCTCCACCTTTATATGGAAAGGAAAAAGGCCCTGAATAGCCAAAGCAATATTGAAGAAGAACAGAGCAGGAGACATCACACTTGCCAATCTCATAACATACCATACAGCCACAGCAGTCAAACAGACTGGTACTGGTTCAGTGACGTGCAGTATCTCCGAGGTATGCCAGTACATTACTAGTTAAACTGTGGTACATCTATACAATGGATTACTCCCCAGGAATAAAAGGGACCAAGCAACTGATAAATATAACAACAGGACTAAATCTCAAGGGCATTTTCTTTAGTGAAAAAAAGAGTCAATCTCAAAAAGTTACATTCCATTTATATAACATTCTCAGAATGGTAAAAGTGTGGCAAGGAAAACAAATTAATGATTTCTAGAGGAGAGGGATGGGGTGCACCTGTAAAGGGGAAGCATGAGGGAGTTCCCTTGTAGTGTTGCGACAGTTGTGTATCTTGATACAGGTATGTGCCACATAGCATCCGTTCGGGCAACGTCAGATCCCAAACTTGTCCATGGTCCCAGAAGGTTATAATAGAGTTCATAAATCCTGATTGGAGAACAGGACATAGCGGATGTACTTTGCTAAAAACTGTAGATCTTATCTGTCTCTCACTAGCTCTCCTGGACACACATCAGCCCCGGCCCTGGGGCGGCACGGACAGGGTTTCACCACCTATCCGTGGCTGCCTGTCACACCGAGCTCACCTCAGGCAAGAACTACACAGATGCTGTGGAGCTGCTGAGCGGGATGCCCCATGAGGCCGCTGCCCCAGTTGGCCAGGGCACCCTGCACATCATGGCCAGGCCCTAGGCCATGGTTCCTTCCCATGTGGCAGCCATCCAGCGGTCTGGGGAGGAAGGAAGGGAAGGGAGCCTGCACTACTCCTGGAGGCTGCCAGCTGAACAGCAAATCCCTGCTGGGGCGGGGACCGGGCAGTGTTCTCTGAGACCATGTGGTAAGCCCGCAGGACCTGTGGTGGCCGAGCCAAAGGTTTCCTGCAGTTCCTCAGTGAAACAGCAGCAGCGTAGGTCCTGGACCTGCCTGGTGATCATCCTGCATGCCTCTTTCTTTTATGTAGTATGATGCTCCCACGATGTCCAAATCATATAATGTCCTATTTCACAGAACTGTATCATGGAGGTTAAACAATGCATACCTGTATATCTATAGATCACTTTGGGCATTTATTAGTTTTTGAATATTGAGCCAGTGTTGCATTCCTGGAAGAAGTCTTACTTGGTCATGGTATTAATTATTTTATGTTGTTGCATTGTTGTTGTGTGCCGTCCAGTAGAGTCCAACTCATAGCGACCTGGTAGGACAGAGTAGAACTGCCCCATAGGTTTCCAAGGAGCTGCTGGTGGATATGAACTGCTGACGTTTTGGTTAGCAGTCTGAGCTCTTAACCATTTCACCACCAGGGCTAAATTATTTTATAGATTGCTAGATTCAATTTGCTAGTATTTTGGTGGAGAATTGTATGCATACATTCATAAGTGATATATTGGTCTATAATTTTCTTTATTAATGCTGGCCTCATATAATTAGTTGGGAAGTGTTTCCTCCTCAATTTATGGATGATATTGTGTGGAATTTGTGCTAATTCTTCTTTAAATATTCAGTAGAATTCTTCAATGATACATTTGCATCTGGAGACTTCTTACTGAGAAGTTTTGCAATTACGGCTTTGATTTAATAGTTGTAGGAATATTCAGATTATCTATTTCATATTGGATAAATTCTAGTAGTTTTTACTTTTTGAGGAATTGGTCTATTTCATATAAGTTGCTAAATTTATATGTGTAGAGTTGTTTATAATATTCTCTTATTATCCATTTAATGGCTATAGGATCTGAAGTGATACAACCTGTTAAATTAATTATGTTGATAATTTCTGTCTTTTCTCTTTTTTAATCATTCTTGCTAGAGGTTATTAATTTTACTGATCTTCTAAAAAACACGTTTTTGTTCTATTTATTTTCGTTATTGCTTTTCTGTTTTCAGTTTTATCTATTTCCTTTCTTATTTAATTTCTTGCTTCTGTTTGCTTTGGGCTTATTTTTTATGGGTCTTCTTTTTCTAGCTTCTTGAGATGGGCATTTAGATTATTGATTTGTGACTTTTTGTGTTTTCTAATGTAGTCATTTAGTGGTATAAATTTCCCTATCAGCACTGCTGTAGCTTTGTTCCATGAATTTTGAAATGTTCTATTTTCATTTCTATTTTATTTCCTTTTGAGATTTTCTCTCGGACCCATGGATTACTAAGAAGCATGTCGTTTCATTTCAAATCGTTTGGAGATTGTCTTTTATCTTTATGTTACTTATATCTACTTTGGTTTGATTATGGTCAATGGGAATAATCTGTATTACTTCAATTCTTTGAAATTTGATGATTTCTTTTCTTTTGTATGACTCAGGATATCGTCTATCTTGGTCAATGTTCAACACATACTTTAAAAGATTTATATTCTGTGGTGTTGGGTGGATTATTCTATAAATGTCTATTCGATTCTGTTAGTTAACAGTGTTTTTCAGTTATTCTATATATATTCTTATTTTGAAATTCCCAACTATGACAGTGGATTTGTTTATTTCTTCATTCAGTTCTCTTAGCTTTTGCTAATCTAATAAAAATTTTGGTGGGATGATGTGGTCACATTTGCATATTAGGGGCAATATCCCTGGTGAGATGGGAATGTTGAACTGAAGGAGGATAAGGAAGAGGGGCGCCCTAGGGGCTCAGAGGTTAGGAGCTCGGCTGCTAACCAAAAGGTCAGCAGTTCGAATCCACCAGCTGCTCCTTGGAAACCCTATGGAGTTGTTTGACTCTGTCCTACAGGTTTGCTGGGAGTCAGAATAGACTTGATTTTAGCTTTTTTTTTTTTTTTTTAAGGAGGAAGGAGAAGGAATTAAGTTACTTTTATTATTTGAGATAACAGATGATTAGGTAGCACAGAGGTGGTAAGGACTAGAATGTAAAAATGAATACAACATCTTTACTTCTTTATATTAAATGAAAATTGTTAAATATTGAAGAAACATTACTTTTTTTGTGCTTTCATTCATTGCGACTGTTAGGAGTCCATAGTCCAGAAATACTTGCTGAATGAAAAAATACATTTGTAAATTAATAATCTTCATCCAAATATAGTTTCATCTTAATTCTAATTATGTTAACATCTCAAATCATTTTGTCGGAGGCGTTTATCCATAGTTTTCTCTAACTCTAAAAAGTTTCATGATATTGGCTCTGCCTTCCAATTATGGAATCTGATATAGCTAAATAAACAACCTTGGGCATAAATGGAGCAAGTGGCATACTGCTTTGGTCTTTCTTAGATGACAGAGAAATTCTTGGTGTGAGAAGTTCAGCAGGTTTTTTGTTTTCTATTCACACATCAGATCAAATAATACTTTTGATCAATCAATCTCTCTGGAATTCCCACCATCATTTCCTCTTGAATAGATAGTTTTTACTCTAGGATGTAGTAGAACCATATGCAAAAAGCTTTAAAAATATAGAATTTGAACCTAAGTCTGGAAATTCTATTTTAACAGGCCTAGGTTAGACCCACATGTTTGTGTTTTCATGAAGCTATAGAAGTAATTTTTTCACCATTATATATTCTATAGTATAGAGAGAATAATAGTATTTAGAGACTATAACACACACCAATTTCAGATCTGAAGCTTGTGAATTCACAATTTTAATAAAGCTGAGAGAGAGCTTGAGTTAAAAAAGAGCAGATGTGTTACTCATTTGCATGTCTCAGACCAAATGCTTGTGTCATTTCTGCAAACACAGGTACCAGCTGATAGGATGAAGGGCTAAAATCCAAGTTTCATTCCACTCATGAAGTCTATCCTGGGATGAAACTGGGCCAGCCTTTGCAAGAGCCACCTTTTTTTTGTAATGACACCTTTCTAATAAGCCATCAGCCTGGATGGGTTACATTTCTGTAATTTTCAAAAAGACCCTTTTTCATTAAAATTAAGGAAAGTTTCATAAATATTATATCCACTTGGAATTGCTTAAAGTTTTTCCTAGCAATAAAACTTAGTTTCCTGATTCGGATTACATTTCAGACCTTCTCTGAAACCTCTTCACCTTAATGAGCAGACATTAAGATGGCAAAACCCAAAACATTAGCTTCTCATTAGCAGCTTCTTTGTATGATTACTTGTACAAATTAAAATAAAATAAAAAATTGTTTTGCCATTTCCCTTCCTGGCTGAAATCCCTAATTTTTGCTTAGTCACTGCATTTTACCAAAATGTATTCAGACGTATTTTAACATAAAGCCAGCCAAGGAAATAACTAGGCAACTGTTTTCTTGTATTTCTGGGTAGATCTGGCTCAAGACACTATTATTTTGATTTTGTAGGACTTTAGAATACCTAAATAGTTCACTCTCTCACCACCACCTCCCTAGACCACATATACACACATTGTGTCTTTGGGATACTGCATTTCAAATCTGTACCAAAAAAGATAGAAGGTGGTACCCAAAAAAGAGCCAGAGAAGAAGAAAATTTGTTTATGAAATTTGTTAAGGGGCAATTTGCTTCTCTTTTTGACTCTGTGAATTGACTATGTGGTAGGTATTTTCTTATTCTAACAGTACTGTTACCAAATGTGCACCATCCACCTTTATTTAAACAGAAAATACCCAGGGAAGTTGTTTTGTTTTATCAGGAAATACACAGAACAAATACATTTTTCTACCTCTGGCTAAAGTTTGAATCTCTGGTGAACAGCTTGCTCATTTCTAAAGTGAGCATGTCACAGTAGTACGAATATCACTACTACAATTCTGACATTTGGTTGATTAAGATTTGCATTAAAGTATATTTGCAGAAATTCTGTTTAGCTAATATATAACTCTTCACTACCTTTATCAATTTCAAACACACTTGGTTTTCTCATGCATAAAACTTACTGAAATGTTTGCCAAGAAAAGCAATTCTAAATAGGAGGAAAAATAGGTGAAGAATGCTGTAACTTATCGGTTCCCCATAGAGCTGAGATGAAGCAAAGAATCAATGACAAGATAATAAATCCTTCTTTTATTCATCTACATTTATTTTACAGTAAATGTCATATACAAAAACACACCATTGGCATTATCTTTTTAGACACAGTAGTTTATGTACTCTTGTACATATTTCTTGCCTGCTCTTCTGTATTTCTATTTGTAATCTCAAAGAACTAATCATAAAAAATATATTTCTTTTTCTGAAGTATATCATCTCTTCACTTGTAAAAGTGTTCAGTGCATGGAAAATGTTTCCTGTCCTAAAGTAAACTTTTATCAGTTTACATTCATCAAATACATATTGCATGTCAATAGACAATCAAGTGCTAGTTCATGCACAAGGCTTAAAAGACTTTATAATTCAAATTGTGTATACTAAGTTGCCATGTACTAAAATATTTGCAGGTTTTACCTTTAATTTAAATACAAAGTAAGTTTTAGATTTTAAAAAAGCAATAAAAATTCTGATATTTAAAATAGCCATTATATTAGAACACTTGCATTATAATATCAGTATAGTTTTTTTTGAAAAGTAAAATAACTTTAATAGAAATCTTATTCTGAGAAAGATTTTACTGAGTGTTGATATTTCAATTATGCATGTACATATCTAGATTAAAACAATCTGTTAATATTATAATGATATAAAGACTTCTGGTTATATGAAATTGGAAGTTAAAAAGAAAATTTGGGACTTTTTTTTAACCTATGTACTCTTGATGAAAAAAAAGCTTTAAATTGTTAAAAATTATCATTTTTTCTCAAGTAACGAAATCCAAAGTTTCAATGTTATGTGAAGTTAAAAAAAACAAAGCTCCTATAAAATATTCTTATTCCTAATATAGAGTCAATGTTTTCAACTTATTTTAACTGAATGTTCTGCTGACCACACTATCATTTAAAATCTTTAGAAATAATATCACTTCTCGTAGATTTTAGCTATTATAACCAATGTTGTACTTAGTCCAATATTATGGTTGTGGAAATTATTTTCTTTCATTTTCTGAATCTATATTACATCTGTATGTTCCTATTTTTGTTGAACAAATTTTATGTAATTTCCCTAATAGTTCAGTGATATAATACGGAACTTTTAATTTGAATTGTTACCAGCAGTGAATCACTGCTGCTCACTCTTTGCAGGCTCAGGTTTATTGAGAATTAAGCATCAGAATGTTGATATCAAGGATGGTGAAGATACTAAATCGTTGTTTCCAAAAGATTAAGTTATCTAAGAGAATAACCATCTCCCTAAAATCTTAAAAGGTGAATTTTGGGGCAGTTACATGAGAATATTAACTAAGAGAGTCTCTCTACCACAAAAGCTATTCGTCAATGATGATATTTTTAGATAAGAGAAAACTATCATATGTGATATTGTATCATTTGAAGACATGCCCCAGAGTGACTTCTAGCGTTTTTTTATGGTCTCCTTGATGTTCCTTGTCTAACAGGTCAATATAAAGCTTTTCTCACAAATTAATTGTAGCCCATGACCTGAAACATTTCAACTGAACTTTTCCTGTGAAGTTTCTTGGTGTTTGGTAGTAAGTAAAAAACATAGAGGATTCTTTGATCTTTCAAGCTCATTACACAGAAGAATCTGTAGTATATGTCACTAATTTATCTCTCTCTCTCTTTTTTGGAATTTTAATGATTCTTTTTAAATTTTAGTTTTTATAATAGTATAATTGCTTTTGAATCATTTTAAAAAAACCTGCATCATGAAAGGCAAATTAATATGATGTTTTAAGTTATATTGAGGAAATTTAAATAGTTCTAATTAAGATTTATTAGGGACAGAGTACAATGACTTATATCAAGGAAGAATACAACTAGTCATCTAAGTCATTTTAGTGTCAAAACAAAAATATATTTCCAAGTTAATATCTTATATGAAAGATAAAATTCATTATGGGATAAAAATGACAGGAAGGGAGGGAATAAATATTTACGGTATGTACATGAAACGTGTTTCATTTAATTTGTTTACCCTTATCAATTACTAATTTTAATTTTTTACAGAAACAAGGGATATAAGAATCTGAAAGTCACTGTGATTGTCCAGGCCATTCAGCTAGTGATTCCATAGTTTCAGATTTTTTTTTCTCCAATTTATTTCTCTAGTTTTCTAGGTGTAATGAAACAGGTGCAGTAAGAATAGTACCTGAGAATATCTTCCTTGAGTTGGCATGCATTTGATGTTGGAAAACATTAACACTATCTTTTTGTTTTGAAACCCAGGACAAATTACTTATCTGCTTTTCTTATCTGTAAAATGAGGCTGAACATGATAGTAATACAGCAATGTTGCTATGAGGAAATACAATAATCCTTTTAAATACTTTATCAAAACTCTTGGCTCTTAGTTGAAGCTTTATTAATGTTAAATATTAATAATAATCTTATTTTTTCAATGTTATTATTATTATTAGAATGCATATTTGAGAAACTGTGAAAATGACACATAGCCAGACATAACATAATGGAGGGCTCCTGTGTAAAGCACTCCTAAGTCTTTCCAATTCACTTAGAGTAAAATTTAAAGTCAGAAGCCTGTTTCTTACCTCATTTGAGAAAAAGACAAAAACAAAACAAAGCTCTATTATTACCTGATCTTGAGCTGATTTATATATTTTCTAAAGAGACGTATTAATTTAACAGGGTATGCAGGTAATGAATCAAAAATAAGTGGGACAATTTGTGATTAATCGGGAAAATACACTTGAGTAGATGACTCTCTCTGCCCCAATCCTGTTTAGAGTTTGGTTATATTAAAACCATGTTCAGAAGTATAACGACATCTCACATGAATGGGAAGAACATATTACATCAATACAAATATCTCAATATATAATTAGCATATTGATAAGATAAATTTTAAGGACTTTCTACCAACTAATAAAAAATGTAAGGCTAACTCATATTCATATAGCATGCCACATTTTGCAAATTAGAAAAAAAATCCCTTGAATATAAACTATATTTAAAATGCTTTCTAAGTGATCTGAAATTTTTATATACTGTTGACACTATCTTTCTGAAATTGTTCTAAATTTTCCCTACTGCAAAGCTAGGAGGTAAGTACTGAATTTATCCAGAATTTAGAAGTGTAAAGATAACTTGTCCAAGATTTTCAAACTAGTAAGTGACAAGGTCAGGACCGAAACCATGTTTGAGACTGCCAAGCTCATGCCCTTGCTCTCTCTGTAAATAACTGAACATTACAGTCCATATTTCAGAAGTGCAGAGTGGCTCATCCTACTGTTAAACATTGTTCTGTTAAACATTACTTTTATCCTTTTTTTTTGCTTCAAATGAAGCAATCTCTATAGTAGTTCCTACGTCATTGTTAGCTGCTTTCAAGTTGGTCCCCAGTTCATGGCAACCCAATGCACAAACCGATCCATAGGGTCTTCAGTGGCTGATTTTTTGGAAGTAGATTGCCAGGCCTCTGCTTCCTCTTTGTTATATGTGCATAGAATTTTAATAATTTAAAGTCTATGAAATTATTAAAACAAGAATATACATGTCAAGCTTTCAATAATGAAGTTTATAAGAAAGAATTAGCTACTATTTTGTATGATTGTTTCATTAGTTTATATTGAAACTAGACTTACTAGGTCCAGTGATTCTGTAAGAACATAGAATGTTTGTCATTAGCTATGAATATAGTCAGACATTTCCATTGAATTGACTTTCATTAAAAATCAAAATCTTCAGGATATTGTTCTTTTAAGTCAAATAGTACTTATTTTTCTAGGAGCCAGTTGGTATATAATAAAATTCAAAACTAGAGGTCTTTAAGAATAACATCATCTTGTTTTTTATTATTGAGGATTATATAACATCTGTTTCAGTTCAAATTTATCATAAGGTAATTTGTAAGAATTTTTTGTCAGTAAAACTGGTATTAATACTACAAGTTTGTTTTTTTTCTAAACTGATGAAATCCAAGTGCTCTTTTTTCTTTGAAATAATGTACTAGAAGGAAAAGTTATAAAAAAAAGATATATTTTTTAAACATCTTGACTTGTAAAACATATTATTTTCTTCTGTGTATTAACTCCAAAGTGGGTAAGATAAACAGAAATGACTAATCTCACATTTGTAGAAATTTAGTAAAGGTCAGATCAATGCATCTTAAAGAGCCAGTCTTTGGATTTAGTTTGAATTCTGCCTCTGCCATTCACTAGCCCTGTAACCTTGGGCAAGTTATTTGAACTTTTTGAACCTCAATTTTACTGTCTATAAAATGAGGTTAATATGTATATTGGGAATGTATTATGAAGATTATAGATAATTTATATAACATTTCTAGAACAATACCTGACATACGGTAGATGTGAGTTGATAATAATGTCACATAACTTCAAAGTTAGTGGAAATAGGGCAAGAACTCAGTGATTCAGAATCCAAGCCAAAGATCTTTCCACTAAACATTTTTGAAGATATCTATTTTTGAAACTAATTTCTCTAATACATGCATGTTTAAATTCATCAGCGTACAGAACTAGTCACAGAAAGTAAAGAACATAAATATCTAGTAACGTATTAAAAGAACTTCTTATCTGAAGGTATATTGAGAAATTCTTTAACATCTTTGTATAAGCTTTAGTTTTTAAATTTCATATATACTAATGGCTCTCCAGGAGTATTCTTCCATAAGATTTAGCTGATATTCTTGTACATATAAACATATTCCATTTGCACATGTTTGTGGACTGGTAAATAAACATGCATGCCAATTTTTATTTCATATTTCTACTGAAAGAAACACTAGTATAAGTACTCTTGCTCTCCAAAGTGAATTTTTATTTTCCAAGTTTTCCTTTACTGTAGGGTATTTTGTCTCATTGACATTGACATGTCGTAGTGACAGTACAAACTTAAAAAAAAAAAAAACTTAGAAAAACTGCTTTCAGCATAAAAAAAAGTAGTGCTGAATTGGAAGTTCAGTAAATTACTTTTCCCCCACTTTGAAGCATTAGTTTTCTACTTCCAGTTTTTCTTATATTCAGATTACAATCCAGCAACAATTTACCTGTCATATTCACTGTCATATAGAAAATAAAAATTGCTCCTATCTTCTTACAGTGTTCAAATCCTTAGTGACAGATTCTTGTGTGAATTACCCTGGTAGTCAGTTTCCTAATACTTCTTCCTTTTGGTTGGTTTAGGCTATCAAGTGCTACTGAACAAGAAAACATTTTCTTCTAAAATTTTGAATACTCTCCTATTAATAATTCTGCATGCCCTAGCTTAAGTGTCCCAAAGAGATGCCAATAACGTTGACTTCATGCATCTTAATTGATTATATATTCATAAAAGAAAAATCAGGAAGTTGGAGTCTAAAAAATGTAACGTTTTACATGCTTAATTGATTTTCCCTGAAGCCTGCAATACCATTTTTAGAATTGGTGTTTCTTTCAAATTTGTCAGCTATTAGAGGGTAGGACTTCTGAGTTTATTAGTAATACAGATGTTATGACTGAATTAGAAAATCTTCCCTAATCACAGAAAGGTCTTTGAAAGCTCCAAAGTAATTATATCTTGTAATTATCAGTAAAGTTCCCCAATCATTCTGACAGTCAAGCATTTACTGGTTCTGAGCCTGCAGCTATGTGTGGGTAAGATTAGATGCAAATTATAGGAAAGGAAAATAATTAAGGTGAAATAATTTTTACATTTTAACTTGCATAGGATATTTATAATCAGGATGTTTTCTGCCCTTATGTAAGCATTCCCAGACGTCTAGAAGGTGGAATGTGATTGCACTTTAGGATGCAATGACAAGGAATGTAAAAAACTGAGTTTCAAATATTTTATAAAATAAATAAATATATGGACTATTCATGCTTTAATGAGTGGTTTATGCAAAGTCATTTATTGAGTGGATTGAATTAAGAAGATGCATAGACTGACAAAAGATACTATTTAATGAACTAATAACTAATTATTGCCGTATTAGTTGTCAGACTGATTTGTATAATCTGATTTTGTTTTAGTTTTAAGTCATCCACTTTTCAATTCCAATGTCAGGAAAGCAATGATCAGACATGGTTTTTTTTTTTTTCCCCCTCAACTGAACACTGGTTCTACTGATAAAAAGAAGTACTAAATATCATAAAAAGCATGAGGCAAATTTTGGATATCCTTGATTAAACAAAGTTATGACGTTTATTTACTGAAGGATTTATGATGTATTTTAATATACACCATAGATCTTCATTTGTGGGTTATATGATGCAGAGTTTCCCAAACTTACTTGATCAGAGTATAATATCTAGAAACTAAGGTCTAGTGTTCCCTGGAACACATTTTGAATTGTGTGTTTTTATTTTACCACTGTATGCTCTAATGATGAAACAGTCAAATGAATCCATGTAATAGCTTCCTCAAATTTCCACATTTTCTGTTTCTTTATGTTTTGTGGCAATATTTCAAAATTCTAAGTTATGTTCTTTAGAGCAATATCTCTCAAATTTGATGTCTTTTAACTACTTTTACCAATCACCAAATTTCAACAAATTTTTAAGGTTATCACTGATTTTATCTAATAATATTAAGTTAATATTTTAATATTATAAAAATAATTGTATCACTTAAATTAAACCAAAAAGTTTCTATTGTGTAAACCTTAATCAAGTTATCTATTAAGGTTGATTAAAAGAAAAAAAAAAAGAGAGAGAGATACTGGTCAGATTTCACTGTCAGTTGGTTTCTTCTCCTAAATGTTTATATCTACTAAATTGCCCTGTAATAATAGGACATTTAATATGACATCCAGTATTGGAATGAGTCTATCAGATACTTGGGCATATTTAAATAACAATTGGAACCAGAAGTTATGTTATCTTTTCTTTCTGAAGATTATTTTCTGTCTCCAACAGACACAAAGCTGATGAATTTCATTCAAAAGCTGGAATTTGGACTCTTTCAACTAAGCAGACACAATGTGAGTTTTCCATTCATTCATTTTGCTTTTACCTATTATGAGCATTTTTTTCATGATCTAATGAAGCATCAGGAAATATTTTAAAATACACTTAATATTTCATCAGTTTATTTCACCAATGAGTGAAGATAGTCACCACATGTTGAGAAAGAGTAAAATGGTTGGCTATGAACTTGTTTGGACCCCAGTTCAGTCTTCTGAATATGTCATTTTGCTGCCTTATCAACATTAAGAAATTGTGACATTTCAGGCCTGAGAGTTTGAGCAAATATGGAAAATGAATTATTGATATTTGCCATTTAAGCAACACTTGAAATCATAGAAATGGTCTTTAGTGGCATTGCTCGTCCTATGAAGAGATCTTTTTAACTCATTCTTCAATTGCAATCTCCCTTTAACAAAATGTAATGGGGGAAAGAAATTAGTAGCAGAGAAGTATACCCATAAACTGCATTTTTGCTTAGAATGCTAAAAAGATGTACATTCAGTGATAAAGAATTAAAATCACTTACAAAATCAGTATTTCTTTCATGACTTTTAAAAAAAAGGAAGAGCATTGGTGATGACCATTTGTTTTCTATGAGTAAGGCTGAGTGCTTCTGGAATTCCCGTGAAATTGCTTTTTTCAAATACAAACAGCTTTTCTTATTTCATCAGGATTGATCCCAATGCATAACTTACAACATAATCATTGTCTAAACAAAAAAAAAAAATCTTCTTTCCTGTTATGTGTATTATTAGTGTAAGTTGCCTAGTTCTTCTCCTATTTAAATGCACAACATATATAAAATGAGCTGATTCAAGTTCAGCAATTTATCCAAATTTATGGTAAAGCATGTCAGCACATGTGATCATAACTGCTCTAATGCATTATGGATGAGTGATGTTACACTACGTAGTGCATATTCTATACTGAATCGAGGGTAAAACATATTCTTACCTCAGAGCCTAATTATTGCCATTAAAGTCATAAGTGGTTTTATAATTTTACATCAAAATATGACTTCCTCCTGTTTTTACTGAGAAGTGTGAAACATTGAAAGATGCATTTATATTTTTGTTCTCTTCTAAGTCTCTATTTACAAAATGTGCCATTTTTCATACTTTAAAACATTACATTGAGGTTGTTGTATTAAAGACTCCAGTGACACTACTTCCCTGCTCTATAGGTCCAGGGCTGGTATTGATTTCTTGACATTGCTAATACTACAGTGTCTTAGCTTCCTATATTCATTTAAGCTAGCCCATAATTTTCTATGTAATTCCTCTACTAATGCCTCTTTAATTAAATATCTGAGTGATTTGTTTTTCATGCCAGTTCCTAGATTAACATGGTAGCTCAACAAAATTCAAATTTTAAAACTATAAATGATAACAAGATTATGTACACATTTATTAGTAATAAAATGAAATGGTAAAATAAGGTGAATACAATCTTATGGTGCATAAGCAGCCTATAAAACACAATAATTTTATTAGAAAGTAATAATATTTAAAAAAAAATTGCTCATCTAATTTTGTATTATAGAATAATTTCAATTATCAATTGTTTTTCGCATTATTTTTCAAAAAGCACCTATCTTCACAAAAACAAATGTAGTCAACAGAATCCATAAAATGAAAAATTATTTAAAGCTTTAAAACCTTTGAGGAAGAATTATATAAATACAAAAATAAAGTGCAACTTCAAACATAAATAAAGGATTAATTTTAGTTACATAGAGATAGCTAAACAGAGAACTTACAATAAAATTAAAAAATGAGAAAAAGGCAATGCAACAAAATTCAATGTATTAATAAATATGAGATTATTCCATGTGCATCAAATATTCTTCCCAATCAACATTTCTTAACCTTGATAGCATTTACTCATAAATATTTAGCATTTATAATTATAAATATTTTTATTTTATATATGTCATATATTATTACAAAACATTGATTATATCCTACCTGAATTTAGAGACCATCTCAAGAATAGAAGTGATGCATTGAACACAAATTACAAAAAGATCAGATGAGTCAGGAAGTGACATTAAGGACATCATACATGAGGAAAGCAAAAGGTCATTAAAACACAGAAAAGAAAGAAAAGACCAAAATAGATGTCAGAAGAAACTCTGAAACTTGCTCTTGAATGTAGAACAGCTAAAGCGAGCTGAATAAATGATGAAATAAAAGAAATGAACAGAAGATTTCAAAAGGTGGCTCAAGAAGACAAAGTAAAGTATTATGATAAAATATGCAAAGACCTGGAGTTAGAAAAACAAAAGGGAAGAACACAGCATTTTTCAAGCTGAAAGAACTGAAGAAAAAAGTCTAAACTTGAGTTGCAATATTGAAAGATTCTATGGGCAAAATACCCAGGAAGCATCAAAAGAAGATGGAAAGAATACACAGAATCACTGTACCAGAAAGAATTGGTCAATGTTCAATCATTTCAAGAGGTAAAATATGATCAAGAACTGATGGTGACAGAGAGTTACAGAATGGATTAAAAAAAACTCAGTATGCTATCTACAAGAGACACATTTTAGAAACAAAGACATAAATTTATTAAAAATCAAAGGATGGAAAAAATATATCAAGCAAACAGCTACCAAAAAAGAGCAAGAGTGGCAATACTAATCTCAGATAAAATAGACTTTAAAACAAATTACATCATAAAAGACAAAGAAGGACATTATATAATGACTAAAGGGACCATTCATCATGAAGATATAACCATAATAAATATCTTCACCCAATGACAGGGCTCCAAAATACATAAAATCTAACAGCACTGAGAAGAGAAATTGACAGTTCCACAATAATAGTAGGAGACTCAACACACTGCTCTCGGTAAAGGACAGAATAGAAAGAAACTCAACAAAGATACAGAAGATCCAAAGGTCACAATCAGCCAACTTGAACTCATGGACAGCTGCAAAGTACACATTCTTTTCCAAAGCACATGGAACGTTCTCCAAAATAGACCACATCTTAGGCCATAAGCAACCCTCAACAAAATCCAAAACATTGAGATAATACAAAACATCTTCTTTGATCACAAGACTATAAAAGTAGAAATTAATAACAGGAAGAACAAGGAAAAAAATCAAATACATGGAAACTGAATAAAAACCACTGGGTAACAGAAGAAATAAAAGATGGAATAAAAAAATTCCTAGAGTCAAACAAGAATGAAAACACATCATACCAAAACCTTTGGGACACAGCAAAGACAGTGCTCAGAGGTCAATTTACAGAAATAGATGGATACATCAGAAAAGAAAAAAAAAAAAAGGAACAAAATCAAAACATTATCTACACAATTTGAACAAATAGAAAGAGAACAGCAAAAGAAGCCCACAGACAATGGAAGAAAGGAAATCATAAAGATTAGAGAAGAAATAAATGAAATAGAGAATATAAAAACAAAAGAAAGAATCAACAAAGACAAAAGTTGGTTCTTCAAAAGGATCAATAAAATCGACAAACCATTGGCCAAACTGACAAAAGAAAAACAGGAGAGAATGCAAATAACCCAAATAAGAAATGAAAAGGGGGACATTACAACAGACCCAACTGAAATAGAAAGAATAACAGAGTACTATGAAAAACTAAACTTCAACAAATTTGAAAACCTAGAGGAAATGGACAAATTTCTAGAAACACACTACCTATTCAAACTAATACAAACTGAATTTGAAAATATGAACAGACCCATAAAAAGAGAAGAGATTGAAAAGGTAATACAAAACTCTCAACAACAACAAAAAGCCCTGGCCCAGATGGCTTCACTGGAGAATTCTACCAAACATTCAGAGAAGAGCTTACAGCAGTACTACTCAAACTATTTCAGAACATAGAAAAAGAAGGGATTCTTCTGAATTCATTCTATGAAGCCAGCATAAACCCTGATACCAAAACCAGACAAAGACACCACAAAAAAAGAAAATTACAGACCAATATCTCTCATATGAATATACATGTAAAAATTCTCAACAAAACTCTAGCCAATCGAATTCAACATCATATAAAAAAAATACACCATGATCAAGTGGGATTCATACTGGGTATGCAAGGATGGTTCAACATTGAAAAATCAATCAGCATAATCCATCACATAAAAGAAAATAAAGAATCACATGATCTTCTCAATCAAGGCAGAAAAGGCATTCGACAAACTCCAAAATCCATTCTAGATAAATTTCTCAATCAAATAGATAAAGAAGGGAAATTCCTCAACATAATAAAGGGCATCTATACAATACCAACAGCCAACATCATTCTTAATGAAGAGAGGCTGAAAACATTCCCCTTGCAAACAGGAGCAAGACAAGGATGCCCTTTATCACCACTCCTATTTAACATACAGAATGCTCCTTAGAAGCAAGGAAGGTGAGACCATGTCTCACATACTTTGGACATGTTATTAGGAGAGACCAGTCCCTGAAGAAGGACATCAAGCTTGGTAAAGTAGAGGGTCAGTGAAAAAGAGGAAGACCCTTGATGTGATGGATTGACACAGTGGATTCAACGATGAGCTCAAGCATAACAATAATTGTGAGGATGGTGCAGGACTAGGCAGTGTTCCTTCTGTTGTGCATAGGGTCTCTATGAGTCAGAATAGACTTGAGGGCACCTAAATAACAACAACATATGTGTGTGTGTGTGTGTGTATATATATATAGATGGAGCCCTGGTGGTACAGCGGTGAAGTGCTTGGCTGAAAACCAAAAGTCGGTAGTTCAAATCCACCGCCACTCCTTTGAAACCCTATGGGGTAGTTCTATTCTGTTCTATACAGTCCCTGTGAGTCGGAATTGACTTGATGGTAATGGGTTATGTATATATATATATATATTCTTTTTGAATAAATCAATATAATACAGGGCTATAAATTTATCTTTGTATATGCGGAGTCCCAAGTGAAATTATTTTCTAAAGTTTGAAATAAGAAAGACAAAATTTGGCTCTGAGACTTAAAATATGGTTCAAACACATGATTACAGAATTTGCCCATCTCTTGAAGAGCTCCATTTACACAACAATTAGATTATGATAAATTAAATCTACAGATCTATACATAGTAGTGATGTCTTAGCATTCCAAAACTCATGACAGAGCAAATAAAGAATTTTTGGGAGGTAAAAAAAAGTTATTCAAAATTCATAGAAGAAAGACTCATGTATATTTGATAATTTCAGTGCACATCCAGCCCTACTCAGAGTCTTGAACAAAAGATTAGGTGCATTATAAATCCAATGGCAAGAATTTCCTTGTGAGAAAATCCACTAAACTATTGTAGTTCTCAAACATTTTTGAAGAGGATCTTAATGTAATATTCTCTTATTCTATATTAAAGCATTGTTCTGATTATTCATAGTATTTCCACAAAGAATAATCTCTTAAATCCTTTCATATCATGTATTTTCATTGCAAAGTAATAAATAACATTGAGTCTCCTGATTATGCTTAATAATAAATAACTTTGACTCACAGTAGTTAGGAGCTCGGCTGCTAATCAAAAGGTTGGCAGTTCGAATCCACCAGCTGCTCCTTGGAATCCCTATGGAGCAGTTCTACTCTGTTCTATAGGGTCACTATGAGTCAGAATGGACTCGATGGCAATGGGTCTTCTCTTTAATGGTTTGTTAATAGAGAGAGAGAGAATACCCTGATCATGTAAAGGGCATGCATTCTCATTGCAAATTAATGAATAATACTAGGTCTTCTTTGTGTGTATGTATTTTTGGTAGGATGTTTCCTGCTCTCAAGGCCTAATTAATCTTGGACAGTTGAAAGAATAAGTCTTAGGAACTATATTTCAAATACTATAAATTCTAGAAGTTATGATTTGAATTTTTTCATCATTTTCCTATATAGTTTCAGTTGAAATTTTCTTCAAAGCACACCTGCCTGTATTACAACTTCACATTCAAATTCCTAGAGAAGGGACTTGTGAACATTTTGTTTATTCCAAATAAGAATCTTTGTAGTTGTGACAGTAGTAGATATCATCAATATGAGTAAGAGTTTACCCCTGAAATTAGTAACTTTCCAGTCTCTTATTATCCATTTAAATGTTATGAAATTTATAGACCACAATATGGCAGACTTTTGCCTCTTGTAGCCTTTCCATCTACTTCCGATAATAAAATGTATGCTTCCTAAAGACAGATCTTAAACATTTATTTAAAAAATAAAAATTTAGAAATAAAGACAAAATCAATATAAAAGTATATTATTTGCAAGAAAACCTGATTACGTCTTTTCATTCCCTCTCTTAAATATATTTTCTGAAAGGCTGTGAAAATGATCTCCAGAACACCTCATCTGAAAATTAAATTAGTGTCTTAAAGTGGAATTATTCCTTTAATAAACACTAGAAAAAAATAATCTCTTAAATCCTTTCACATATCTCTATATTGTCTTGTATCACACTTCAAATGCATTACTCATCGACTCAGTTTTGAAACGTCATATCATTTATTAGTTGCTAGCTTTCATTTAAGGCATCATGTTTTGTTGTTCTTTCCACAACAACTTTTTTTGTCTATACCAAAGATATTTTACATGAAGATTCTTTTTCTTGGTAATTTCTACTTTTATTGTGTTCCCCTCAGTTGCCTTTTGGATGACTTTCTTTTTACTTAGGTTAGAGAATTTCTTGCTAATTGGTTTTATTATTTCTCTAAATGGTCCCCTATGGGATTTTTCATTATCCTTCTATTGCAGTAGATTTTTTTACAAGGTACAGTAGTTTCTCTTACTTAGAATACTCTTGCTCACTTACCAAAAAATAAATAAAAATAAAAAGAGGGGAAAAAAGCAGACAAAATATCAAAGATACAGAACAAAATGTTTGTTTGTGTGTGGGCACATGCATGTGTGTATCAATGCATGTTACTGTGACTTTCTTTCAAATATTAACACTGGGGTTTTGTTTTGTGGGTTTTTCTTTTTTGTTGATTTCAAATAATAACAAGGCATGTTAATAAAATAAAAAATAAAGAAAATAATGTACGTTTATATCTTTTTAATATTATGTCCAGTAGAATTGCTTTATTTCCTGGAAAACTGGAGGTTTGAAATGTAACTTAGGTTAGCAATTAGTTTGTCCCTGTGATAAATTGTTGTTGTTAGTTGCCATAGTCAGCTCTGACTCATTCGACCCTATGTATAACAAAATGAACATGCTAAGTCCTGCACTGTCATCATAACTGTTGGTACGTTTGAGCTCATTGTAGCAGCTATTGTGTAAGAAGCTAGACATCTTCATAACTTCCTCTCACAAAGCAGATCACCCCTCAGCTCAGTACGTGGAGTATGTTGTTGTTAGTTGCCGACGAGTTGGTCCCCAACATATGGTGGCCCCGAGCACAATGGAATGAAATGCTGCCTGGTTCTGAGCTATCCTCATGATCAGTTGCAGATTAAACTGTTGTGATCCATAGGGTTTTCTTCGAAGTAGATAACTAGGCTTTTCTTTCTAGTCCATTTTAATCTGGAAGCTTACTGAAACCTGTTCAGCATCATAGCAACAGACAAGCCTCCACTAACATATGGGTGGTGTCTGCACATGAGGTGCATTGGCTGGGTATTCAATCTGGGTCTTTCCCTCATGGAAGGAAAGCATTCTACCACTGACCCACCAGTGCCCCCATACATGCAGTATAGTAAAAGAAAAAGAAAGCAACGTCTTGTGAGCAAGTCAGCACTAGAGAAAATATCCAAAATGTGTGTGTATGTGTGTGTGTGTGTGCCTGTGCATATGTGTGCATTTGTACTCTATTGGGAAGAGATGCATTATTTTGATCTATTTCTATATAACAGATTTAAAACCATTGAATATCTTTATAGTAAGATTAGTTTAGGCTCAATAAAATAATTTTTAATGTTAAATTGGGATCGAATTTTCTGTTCTAGTTTAAACATGGTCTGAGTAACTATCTCTAAGATAATATACAAGGAAACTTGAAGTTTACGGCCTCCAGTCTATTCTAATTCTGAAAAATACAAATGTAAATGAAATTGATTTATATAACAGTAAGTAAGAAACACAATTACTTTAGAGCAACCTTTATTTAGGAAAGATAGGTATAAGAGTCATTTTTTCCCACTATAATTTTAGCCTCAGCAAACATTGCTGCCTTATAATCGTTTGTATTTTAGTTTTTAATATCATTAATTGGGTACATAAAATATGAATGTAGTATATTTGCTACTAACTCTACTTTCTATAATATAAAATTATATATCATATAATACAAAATCTAGGAAGGATTAAGATGATAAGTTATTAGCACACAAGTTATAATAGATATTAGTTGAAATGGTCGAGTATGAAATAATTGGGTTGGGTTAGCACTTAAGTAAAAGTATCTGGAGGTACATCAAAGGATTTATGCTGATGTGAATTGTCTTTTATAAAAGTCCTGATTTCACACAGCGAGACTAAACCATGTTTTATTGTTATATAGATATTTAAATTAGTTTAAAATATCAAAATTAAACCCAATATATTTTGGGTTACACAGTCTTAACACTAGATTCTAGAGTGTGGTATTAGTTATATATTACTGCAGAACAAATTAACCCAAAAGTTAATGGCTTAAAACAATAAATTTTTATTATTTCCTAGTTTCTGTGAGTAAAGAATGCAGCTACAGCTTAATGGGTGCCTCTGTCTCAAAGTCTCTCACAAATTGTCTTTAATTACCTGGTCTCATCAGAAGTCTTTACTGAGGAAGAATCCACTTCCAAGTTCACCAGTATGATTTTTTATTTTTGGTATGCCTTATATTCTTGCTGAATATTCCCTAGAAACATCAATTTCTTGTCATGTGGACTTCTGCATAGGACAGTTTGCAACATGACAGCTGGCTTCCCTCAGAAGCAGCAATTAAGAGACGGTGTGTAAGTTGGAAGCCACAATCTTTTTTTAACCTGATTGTGAAAGTGACTTATTATGCTATTTACTGAGATGTGGAAGACTAGGTGTAGAACAGGTTTGGTATAAAACCAGTTCTTATACTTTATTCATTTTAAATTTGGAATATTATTAGACAAGCAATAGCTTATATCATGTAGAAAGTATTATAGAAGACTTTGGAGTTGTTAGTATTGGTCTGGGCTATAGATAATTGCTTGGGAACAGTAAATATAAATGACTTAAGTATAATAACACGGAGATATTTCTTACGGACATTTTCTAGCTGAGGAGCTCTAGCATGTGTAGAGAGTGTCTACACTCAAATAGCCACATCATTTATGTTAATAAACTAGAAAATGCATTTTTTCTAATTATATTTATTCATGCTCAAATTACTTCACAGTTTTCTCCAAGAACAATGTGTTGACACTTGTTTTAAATTTGTTTAAATAAGTGAACCATTTAAATTATTTCATAATCCAGAACTCTCCGGCAAGATGGCGGTCTAGGCAGAAGCACCACGCCGTCCCTACACAACAAAGATCCAAAAAACTAAGCCAAACAGAGAATCAACAATCCTGAAACCCTAGAACATCAAATGAAGAGATAAAGAACTCAGCCAAACACCAAACGGAGTAAGAATACT
>NW_004443953.1:11947341-11966346 GCF_000243295.1 Trichechus manatus latirostris | reverse complement strand
ATAATTTCATAATCCAGAGGAACTGTCTGCACCAATAATAAACTCAATTTTCCATCCTTGTATAACAGAAAGCTTCTTGCCACCTTGAAATTAAACGTTGTGCAGTCTCTGAGTTCAAGGTTAGATCTAATTATAGGGCACCATATACACTTATAATTAAGTGATATTTATTATTTTTGTACCCTTCATAGTTCATAATGCAACATAAGCATTAAATATGCCATTGCAGAGTTTTAGTAAATATGATTTTAATCACTGTGTTATAGTTCAAAAAGTGGATATATGATATTTTTTGTAATAAAAAAAGAGAAAACAGCATATCTCACTCAGATGATTAAACACTACTTCCAGACCTAAATAGCCAATAAGAATGAAGCTATTGAACAACTTTTGATTGATTAGTAATTTTTTCAATAAATATTTATTCAGGATATAATAAGTACCAGATACAGCTGGGCCCAGAGGACATAATAATAATCATGACATACCGCTATCTTTTAAGGAATTTATGTCCAAATGGGAGATCCATGGTGTCAAGCAGATAAGTACAAAACAGCAATGTATTTTAGAGTGTAACCTGAATCAGAAACATTTGGAATCTTTTGTAAAAGGAAACATAATTTCTTTGCATAGACACTTAACATATGCCTTTTTTGATAGAAGGACTGCAAGGACTTTTGTGAACACTGAATTTTTAAATCCATTTTGATATGATATATATTGCAATAATGAATATTTATAGCTTGTAATGAAAGAAAGAAAAAGAAAGGCCTACACTAGCTTTAGAACATTAGGGAAGTTATTGTTGAAAATGGGAGATCTTCTCAAATTTTTTCATTATTAGAGAGTAAAATTAAGATTATTGAACCTCACTCTTTTACACCAGTGCTTGTCAAACGATTGTGAAGATTCTTTTATTTCCCAATCTGTATGCAACACTATTTTGTGAAGTGCAATGAAAACAAATCATTAGAAAATTAAAGATAATAAAAAGGCGTGCAAAATACAAGTCCAATTATTTCTTTAATTAGATTCAACGGACCTAAAATTATTCATCAAATTACAATATGATTTTCTAAAAATTTACTGTTAGTTTCTGCACTTATTTTATTGCAGTCTGATAACAGTTTGCAGACCAACACCTGTATGCATAACACACTTTGAGCAGCACTGTTCTTGGTCATGTAGATAAAAGCCAAATAAGTCCTGTGTAGGAATAATTGCTAAAGTCGTTAGCAGGAATCCATATCCATTTGGAATGGTGACAGAAACCAGGCCTTGTAGTATTTGTACAGTTTGGACATGTATAAATGTTTGTGTGTTTGTGGATGTATGTTTAAAGAGTTATTATCTATTTGGATGAGAAAGGATTAAAAGTACTATAATCAACAAAACAAGTAAGTGGATGTTGTTACTGCAGATCTTTCTTTCAATATTTTTTAATATGGCTTTATTTTACTGTAGCACAGATGTTAATAATTAAGTCTTCAAAAAATACAAAACTTTAGTCCATTAGCTATGATATTTTTGACTTTTAGCCCTAAAGCAGATATATCAAAAATTATCTTACATCAATATCCAACCAATGGGTAGAAGTCTTCCTTCTACCATTCCCTATAGGAATTTAGGGAGACGTTGTGAGGACTGGAGCCTGAGAAGGGAAAGGAGTTAGTCTCAGTTGCTGTCATCAATGGGCATTCTGAAATATGAATTACTCTTAGCTCTTATGAATGGCTATTTGATATATCCTTTGAGACTCCTACTATAAGACTGCCTAGTTCTCTCATTTATTTCCTCCAACATCAATTAGGCTTGATAAAGCAGAAAAAGCCGAATGTCACATTTGGTGTATTTCAGGATGACTGCATTGATTTTTGGCTGGTGGATAAATTCAATTACATGCAGCATTCAGAGATTTTTGTAGTAGTAATTTTGCTGGATCTCCTCACTCAGTAACTTTTCAATTTCCTAATCTCCTGTAAGGTCAAAGGTGGCAGAGCGTAGAGTAATTTTTTAAAGCAGTACATGAGTAAAATTCAATATCTAATAATAGGCAAAGCAAATGCTATTATACATGCTGCATTCAATGTTAATATTCATATTAATCACAGATTACCATCTGCTCAACTTCCACGGCTCTGTGGTACCCGAAACTCTGGACACTTGATTTAGAAAATAAAAGCTCTAATTTCTGCCTAGCTGAATGTCTCTCATTTTGCTGTAATAAAACTTTGAAAGTGTTAATTATAAAATCTTGAAACCTGAGTTTAAATTATGAAGTTTATAATAATGTGGAATATATTTTTTAGAATTGTGCTAAGACTGTGTCACACACCAGAAAAGAGGAAACAAGTTGTTTTATCTCCAGCCATGAAATGGGAGGCGGGGCAGGGGGTGTGAAGAGAAAGGAAAAGAAAGAAACAGAGAAAGAGAGAGAATGAGAGAGTAAGAGAGGCGGGACAGTGAAAGTGAGAGCAAGAGGGATATTCAGAGTGAGAGTGGTGTATCTCTGCCAGTTGCTATTTGTCTTCACATATATTGGCTTCACTACAGGGTCACTATGAGATGAAATTGACACGAAGGCAATGGGTTTGATATCAACATGTATAGGAGCCCCTGGGTAATGCAAATGTTAAGCACTGGACCACTAACCAAAAGGGTAGTAGTTAAAACCCACCCAGAGGCACCCTGAAAATAAGGTTAAATCCATTATCCTCAAATCAATCCTGACTCATAACTACCCTATAGGACAGAGTAGATCTGTCCTTTCTTTCTACAATGGAGTGGATGGTGGGTTCGAACTTCTGACCTTCCGGTTAGCAGCCCAGGGCTTAACCATTGTGCAACCAGGGTTTCTTGAAAACACTATGGTGTGCAGTTCTACTCTGCACACATGGGCACACATGGGGTCACCATGAGTCGAAATCTGCTTGACAGCAACCAAGAGCAACAAGAGCAACATCACCATATATTTCTGATTACTGGCTCAGAAATGCAGTTGGCTTTTGCCACATGTTTGAATACACACACTAACACACACAGATTCTATAAGGTACTACAAAATATTATTTATATCATTCCATTAGTTATAGCATATTGAGTTACCAATGTTGTTAGTGCTATACCCTGTGCCACTGATAGTGTACACTGTCTCTGGAGCTTGGCTCTGGGCTTTCACTTGTAAATGATCTCCTATATCAAGAACTTAGCGTATTGCTTTATTTCTGACTCTTGGTCACTTGGTTTCTTTTCCCACACCCTCCCCCTCTTTATTGTGTATGGGAAGTGGGAAGAGCACTGATTAACGAGTTATGAGGTTCAGGGTTTGAATGCTGGCTCAATTATTTAGTAAATCTGTTAACTTTGGGCAAATCATTTTCCTCTTGAGCCTCAAGCAACCATGTGTAATAGTTGTCTTACAGGGTTCTTGTGAAGATTAAATGATGCAGTGCATAAATGAATAAATGAGTATATTCTTGGAGCAAGTCTGGCAGAGGTGAATGTCTCAAGAGCACAAGATAATTATTTTAAATGAGAGTAACAGGATACAAAAGCATATATAAAACATATACTTAAATTTACTATTATTATGGCGAGTATTTTAGAAAGCTTTGGGAAGAGCCAAATCAATATGTAAATGCAAGTTAACTCTAGGTTGGTAGAGAGAACTAGTCTTCTTCTTTTTTTTTTTTAGTGCTTCTCTGTTTTCACAAGCTTCCAGTAATGAGTATGGTTTAAAAGTCACAAGAAAAATACACATAGTATATCACTAGGAAAAATAAGAAGGGACTCCTCATACTCTAAGACAGTGAAGATGGTAAGGGGTATAGTTGAGCAGAAAAGTTTGAAAATAAGGAGAAGAGCAAAGTTTGAGTTAGTTGCTGTCATTTGGATTCTCTTCTCTCTGAAGGAGAAGATAAAATTATCTGGTGAGATCAAGAACTGAGAAGTGAATAAGGGAACTTGGAAATATGCTGAGATGAGGAAAAAACCTTCAAGCATCTGTTGATGAGGTCAGAAACTGAGATAGAGATTTCAGATTCAATATATTCAAGGAAAAAAAGTATATAGAGAGAACAAATGTGTATGGAGAGGGAAATTTGAAAAATCCTGTCATTGGAGGACACAAAAAAGAAGAGGAATCAATGAAGGAAACAGGAAAGACAAGCAAAGAGATACCCTGTGAATGTCAATGGAAATAACAAACAAAGAAAATATTAATGCAGGGATGTTTATCAGGTTCAAGTATAGCCCTGAAATATCAGGGCATAAACAGACACAAGAGATGCAGAATGTTAGTGGTCATTGGAAGAAGCCCTTGCTAACAATCAGACGCTTAAAAAAAAAAAAAAAGACTCACAATGGTTGTAAGCTAGTTCAGCACAGTTGAGACAGGCTATTTTAATAGGATTTTGCTCAGACCTATGGGAAACAAAGAAGTATTGAGGGAGGGAAAGAATATGACTTTCATCTTCCTAAAGAATCTGAATAAATTGTTGCACTGTGAGAGGCAAGAGGCAGAGAAAATGTCACCTTTCTCAGAGACAAAGTGCATTTTTGAGAACCTGTGACACTCAGCTGAGGACTGGACCAGGACAAGGTTCAAGGATTAGGAGTATGGATAGGTGACATAGCTTTTAAAACGGCTTTCTTTGGAAACAATCTGATAGACTGAATATGTAATTAGAAGACATTATGTTGGCGTGTCTTAGAGGGCATGGAGAATATCAAGGGAACTTAGGGTAATCGTTCAGCTATTCTTGTAATTAGTCTCTTAATGTAACATTCATTCATTTAGTGGGATAGTTGAAATTATATTTTGGAGGTGGTGTGGATAAAGGCAATAACAGGAGCTTAGGGTAAACCAATGAGAATGCTTGCTTGAAATGAAATGAAAGACAAGATCATTGAAGAAGGGAAGGTCAAGGAACTGAGAAGGCAGGGTGTTGAATTAATTTTTTAAGTAGATATAAGGAGTCAAGGTATGAAGAAAACCATGGGTTGTTATGGAGATTTTTCAATGTACTTGGTTTGTTTTTTGTTTTTTGTTTTTAATGCAAGGAATATATTCATTTCTGACTTGTGACTTTTATATTATCTTGATATATTTTCTTGGAAGATTGTTTTGTTTTCTATGTGTTCTTAATCAAACCTTTCTTTCAGAATAGAGGTTGCACTAACTCAATATGAAAGTCCTAATTGCAATTGGCTGGAGATACAGAGCAGCATTTAAGGATTTCTTAGAGACAAAACGTGTAGCTAGATAGTGCTCTGTAAGTGATCATTAAAACACACAGGCTCACTTCTCTGTCTACACACTCTTAGGATGCTCTCTGCTGTGAATTAGTTTATTGATATCCTGAAGAAAGGTTGCAAAGTTGATACCATAGCTGTTGAGGGGGGAAATGAGGATGAGTAAAGCAAATAGTCCCTGGGTCACACAAACAGTTAAGCAGTCAATTACTGGATGAAAACTTGGCTTTTTGAACTTACCCAGAGGTACCTGGAAAGACAGGACTGTCGCTCAACTTCTGAAAAATCACGACCTTGGATACCCTATGGAGAACAGTTCTACTCTGCATACATGAAGTCTCCATGAGTCAGAATCTACTCGAGGGCAACTAACAACAACATTATTATGAAAATAGTTTTGACCTTATGGCTCTAAGTAACATTGCTCTATAATGTACCATCAATTGGAATTTGTCACACAATCAATCAATCAATCGAGTCAGAGGGTATAGGAAATGATTCAGCTGAGAAGGATATGATCAGATACAAAATAGACATGAAATTTAGAGAAAATAGAGTTAAGGGGTGTCAGTAGGAATTATTAGAAAATTCATGGTCTGTAACTGAGTAAGTTTTCAGGTGTTACTGACCTGGGTTTTCATGTGTCAGAAAGAACCAGCACCAGCTACAGTTAATTACAAAATAACCTCAGAATAAAAATATGGAATAAGCCCTGTGGAACATGATCACAACACAAGACTAAGCAGTTAGCCCTGTCTATTCAGTATTTCCACCACGCATCTGTCAGTTTGTCATACTGTTGCAGCTTGCAAGTTGCTGTGATGCTGGAAGCTATGCCACCAGTATTTCAAATGCCAGCGGGGTCACCCATGGTGGACAGGTTTCAGCGGAGCTTCCAGACTAAGTACAACTTTCCTTGCTGAAAGCAAAGAGAAATTTAAGCATCTATTGATGAAAATCAAAGACTACAGCTGCAGTATGGATTACACCTTACCATAAAGAAAACAAAAATCCTCACAACTGGATAAATAAAGAATATCATGATAAAGAAGGAAAACAAACCCATTGCCGTCAGGTCGATTCTGACTCATAGCGACCCTATTGGACAAAGTAGAACTGCCCCATATGGTTTCCAAGGAGCGGCTGGTGGATTCAAACTGCCGATCTTTTGGCTAGCAGCAATAGTTCTTAATCACTGTGCCACTAGGGATCCAATATCATACTAAAAGGATAAAATATATTGAAATTGTCAAGGATATCATTTTACTTGGATCCACAATGAACACCCATGGAAGCATCAGTCAAGAAATCAAACAACATATTGCATTGGGAAATCTGCTGCAAGAGACATCTTTAAAGTGTTAAAAAGCAAAAATGTCACTTTTAATACTGAGGTGTGCCTGACCCAAGCCATGATATTTTCCATTGCCTCATATGCATGGGAAAGCTAGGCAATGAATAAAGAAGACTGAAGAAGAACTGATGCCTTTGAACTATGGTGTTGGCAAAGAATATTGAATAAATCATGGGCTGTCAGAAGAAAGAACAAATGTGTCTTGGAAGAAGTACAGTCAGAGTACTCCTTAGAAGCAAGGATGGTGAGACTTTGTCTCACATACTTTGCACATGTTATCAGAAGGAACCAGTCCCTGGAGAAGGACATCATGTTTGGTAAGGTAGAGGGTCAGCGAAAAAGAGAAAGACCCTTGACGAGATGTACTGACACAGTGGCTGCAACAACAGGCTCAAACATAGCAACAATTGACCAGGCAGTATTTCATGCTGTTGCACATAGGGTAGCTATGAGTCAGAACCAGCTAGGCAGCACCTAATAACAGCAACAACAACCCAAAATTGACAATTGAGACCTGAAACTCTAAGTGCTCTACAAAGAAATTGTTGCATAAAGTCCAGTGAAGAATAAAGACCATCAAGGTTTCAAACAGCATGGAGGTAACGTACGAAAGCACCAAATAGCTGTACATTCCAGAGTTAAAAACCCCGGGACAGGGGAAAATTAACTCTTAAACAGTGTTCAATGTGTTTAGTATATGTTAGAACTTCCAGACCAAATCTGAAATGAGAAAAAAACTCTCATTATTTTTCTTCTCATTTTCTTCCTATGTCACCTAAGTATTATTCTAACAACTTTTTATTTGATACCACTACCATATCTTACCTCCCCTCACTCTTATCAATCAATTGTCCTTGCTGCTACTAGAGTTAACATGATAAGATACAAATCTAATCAAGACTATACTGTTCAAATCCTCTGGCTTATCCCTGATTCTAGGATAAACATAAAATTTCTTAGCCTATCATTGTTAGCCTGCCAGCTAATAAGAGCTCGCCTTCATATTTTCCAAAGATATTTTTCTAACTGAATTGCTTGAACTCTCTCTCTTTCTCTCTCTCTCTCTCACGCACACACAGATACACACACACACAAGTAGGACCAGTGAATGCTCACTCATATGTATCTCAGTGACCAGCTACTCTATCGGCTAACGCAATTCCCCCCTTGTTTTGTCTTGGGGGAAAAACAAAGAGTAGCAAAAGGGATCCTCCTAAAAGAAATTTAAAAATGAAGACAGTGATGACAAATAAATTCCTACCATGATAATTATAGAAATAAATCTTTTCTCACATCAACAAAACTGTTTCTAGGAAACAGAAGTATAAACTAAACACATATAAGACCGTTCCACAGGAAATGTGAACCATCAATTCTTGTTTTAGAGAAATGAACTCTGTTGATGTACCTTCCCTGAGAAGGCTACATGAGTTGGACACAGCAAGGCCAGTTCTTAGTATACAATAAGCTTTTCCATCATCCCCACTGCAAAGATATCCAAATAGGAAGACCAAGAAATGAGTAATGACTGAAGACCAGATGAGTTGTTGAAGGACATCATACATGAAGAAAGCAAGAGGTCATTAAAAAGACAGGAAAGAAAGAAAAGACCAAAATGGATGTCAAGAGAGACTCTGAAACTTGCTCTTGAACGTAGACTAGCTAAAGCATAAGGAAGAAATGATGAAGTAAAAGAGCTGAACAGAAGATGTCAAAGGGCAGCTTTAGAAGAGAAAGTAATGTATTAGAATGAAATGTGAAAACACCTGGAGTAAGAAAACCAGAAGAGCGCATGCTCATCATTTCTCAAGCTGAAATAACTGAAGAAGAAATTCTGACTTTGTGTTGCAATACTGAAGGATTCTATGGGCAAAATTTTCAACAATGCAGGAAGCATCAAAAAAGATGGAATAGACAGAGTCACTATATCAAAAAGAATTGGTCAATGTTCTACCGTTTCAGGAGGTAGCATATGATCAAGAATGAATGGCACTGAAAGAAGAAGTCCAAACTTCACTGAAGTGAATGGCTAAAAACAAGGAAGTCTCAAAGAGTTGACAGAATAACAACTGAGAAGTTTCAACAAATGGATGCAGTGCTGAAACTGCTCACTCATCTATGCCAAGTAATTTGGAAGACAGCTAAGTGGCCAACTGACTGGAAGAGATCCATATTTTTGCCCATTCCAAAGAAAGGTGATCCAACAGAATTCAGACATGATCAAACAATATCATTAATATCACACTCAAGTAAAATTTTGTTGAAGATCATCCAAAAGTGGTTGTAGCAGTATATCAATGGAGAATGCAGTAAATTCAAGCCAGATTCAGAAGAGGACATGGAACAAAGGATGTCATTGCTGATGTCAGATGTATCTTGGCTGAAATCAGAGAATACCAGAAAGATGTTTACCTGTGTTTTATTGAGTATGCAAAGACATTCGACTGTATGGATCATGACAAATTATGGATAACATTGCGAAGAATGGGAATTCCAGAACACTTAATTGTGTTAATGCTGAAACTGTACATAGACCAAGAGGTCGTTTTCTAACAGAACAAGGGAATACTGGGTGGTTTAAAATCCGGAATGGTGTGCATCAGAGTTTTATCCTTTCACCACAGTTATTCAATCTGTATATTGAGCAAATAACCCAAGAATCTTGACTATATGAAGAATAATGGGGCATCAGGATTGGAGAAAGACTCATTAACAACCTTGCTTGCTGAAAGTGAAGAGGACTTGAAGCACTTACTGATAAAGATTAAAGACCACAGTCTTCAGTATGGATTACATCTCAACTTAAAGAAAACAAAAATCCTCACAACTGGACCAATAAGCAACATCATGAGAAACGGAGAAAAGATGGAAGTTGTCAATGATTTTATTTTACTAGGATCTGCAGTCAATGCCCATGGAAGCAACAGTCCAGAAAATCAAAGGGGTATTGCACTGGGCAAATCTGCTGCAAAAGACGTCTTTAAAGTGTTCAAAAGCAAGGACTAAGGACTAAGGTGGCCTGACCCAAGCGATGGTGATTTCAATGGCCTCATATGCATGGGAATGCTTGACAATGAATAAGGAAGACCAAAGAATCGATGTGTTGGTGAAGAATGGTGAACATACCATGGACTGCCAGAAGAATGAATGAATCTGTCTTGGAAGACGTACAGCAAGAGTGCTCCTTAGAAGCAAGGATGGTGAGACTTCATCTCACATACTTTGGACATGTTATCAGAAGGGACCAGTCCCTGGAGAGGAACATCATGCTTGGTAAAGTAAACAGTCATTGGTAAAGAGGAAGACCTTCAAACAGACAGGTTAACACAGTGGCTGCAACAATGGGCTCAAGCATAACAATGATTCTGAGGATGATGCAGGACCGGACAGTGTTTCATTCTGCTGTACACAGGGTCGCTATTAGTCGAAACTGACTCGACAACATCTAACAACAACACCATGGGCCTAGAAATGGACAGCAGGTAAGAAAGGGCAAGATACTTGTCTGAAGAATTATTTTCTTAGCAGTGTTTAATTCTCTGGTCTTTTGTGTAAAGGGTGGGGAGGGAGGTTGGCATTGTTGAGACAGGTAGAGCTTCCATGAATTCCAGACAAAGGCTAGAACTTAATGTGTATAAGAAATTGGAAAGGCCAGAGTCAAAGACACTATGAGCTTGTCTTAGGCTGGGTTCTCTAGAGAAGCAAAACCAGTAAAGCGTGTAAATATATATAGAGAGAGATTTATAAAAAGGAAACAGCTCACCCGATTGTAGAGGCTAGAACGTTCCAAGTCCGTGGATCAGCGGAGAGGCCTTTCCCAATTCACACAACCACAGAAACTGGCAGAGCAGGGCTCCTGCTCACAGGCTGTGAAGGTTGACAAATTCCAAGATCAGCAGACAAGACCGCAAGGTTTCTCCTGATTCACGTAGCTGCAGGGGCTGGCAAACCCAGGATCAGCAGGTCAGGGCACAGGACTCTTCCTTGCAGGCTATGAAGATTGGTGAATTCCAAGATCAACAGGTAAGCTTCTAGCTCAAGTCCCAAGAACTAGAAGTGAGAGGACAAGAGACAGCTGCTGGGTCTGGAACAAGCGAAGAACTTTGGCAAGGTGAGCAGGAAGGAAGTAGCCGGCAGAGGGTGGAGAGATGAAGACTGAGAGGGCAGTGATCCGCCTCAGGCCCTGCCCCCGCTGGTACCACTCAGCAGATTCCGTTAGGGGGGTGATTGCATATCAGATTTCAACAGGGAAGTGATCACAATATTATACAACTGCCAAAACACTGAGAATTATGGCCTAGCCAAGTCAACATACAATCTTAACCATCACAGAGCCCAAATGAAAATAAGTGAGTACAACATAAATCTGCAGAAAGAATTGTATTGCATATCTATATTTATATCTACATGTATATTTGTATCTATATCATTTCCATATCTATAGAAGCATCTTCATCAATATCTATTTTTGTGTGTATACATCTATGTCTATGTCCATGTCTATGTCTGTATCTACATCTGTATGTATATAAACCAAAAAACCAAACCCTTTGCCATCGAGTCGATTCCGACTCATAGTGACCCTATAGGACAGAGTAGAACTGCCCCATAGGGTTTCCAAGGAGCAGCTAGTGGATTCCAACTGCTGACCTTTTGATTAGCAGCCATAGCTCTTAACCACTGCACCACCAGGGCTCCATATCTATGTATATTTATATCTATATTTGTATCTGTATATACCCTGCATTGCAAATAGTTTTCCTGACAATTTATTGAGTTACAATAGAAAGCAAACGAGTGTAATATTAATAATTCTTAAATCCTGCATGAAAAACATATTCATTCACTGTATGAAGATCCCAGAACCCTCGCGGCTCAGTGGTTAAGAGCTCAGCTGCTAACTGAAGGGTTGGCAGTTCGAATCTACCAATCCCTCCTTGGAAACCCTATGGGGCAGTTTTACTCTGTCCTATAGGGTCACTATGAGTCTGAATCGACTCAACAGCAGCGTTTTTTTTTTTTTTAATTAAGATACTTAAGTGGGAAGACTAAATACTATATACATATGCGTGTGTATATATATATATATATAAAACATAGCCTATGTATTGAGTGTCTGGCAGGCTATTTATACCAATAATCCCTTTATGCTGTCTCAATTACACAGAGCAACAGATATTATTATGTGTGTATTGATGAGGAAAAAGGAATTCATACATGTTAAGTCACTTTCTTAAGGTCATGCAAGAATTAAATGGCAGAACCAATGTGCAACTCAGGTCTATTTGGTCCTAGTCCTCACTCTTTGTACTATTGCAATCCTCTTTTTGAAAGACCATGGTTAATGCTCATTCAAACACGTCCAGTGTATTATCTATACAGGATGACATAGAAATAGGAACAAATGATATGCTTACAAATATGCTAAAATCATAAGTATTATGTATTCAATGTGAACAATGAAACGACGTATAAGAAAAAGGTATATACATTGGAGGAATGTATAGAAATAGCTGGTATAAGGACTAAGGTGTCTAATTATATAAAATATAATAGTAATTTTTTGTGTGTTCTATATTATTGTCCCTGGGAAGGGCTTTGCATTTCGTATGTTAGCAATTTTAATTCTCAATGTGAAGACTGGTCTTGGCATTAATGATCTATTATTAATGACAGTGAGTTGTGGGACCATCAGTTCCAGGCATGACAAAAGTTAAACTTAATTCTGTCGATGATTCATTTTGCTAATCAACATCTTAATAACAGGTGAATAGATTAAGAGCAATAAGTAGTCTCAGTTTCTTATTGCTGATTGCTGTGATATTTTAAAGATTCAAATCAATAATTAAGATAATTAAGTCATTCAATGTCAACCTTTTTTGCAGACATTTTTAACTATTTAAATAAATAGCTGGCATGCATCCATATGACATTTGGGTTATTCTGAGATGCTTTGTTCTATACGTGATTATATACAAAGAGACCAAATAATACATTTAGAAATATACTAAAGTTATAAGAATTTGTAATAGGACTTCCTAAAACTAACTTCTAAAGAAGTTAAATAAGGCGCTGTTTAACTTGACTACACACCGCAACATTTCTATTTTCATGAAACATGTTTATTCATATTACTTACTTTATTATCCATCACCATTCAGAGAATTGCAGACAGCTGATAGGACACCCAGTGGTGTACTTAATCCATCTGTTCAGCCATCAACCTTATGGTGAATGTGAAAAATGAAGGCTTTGCCTTAGGCCACAGAACCAAAGATAAAATTTAATCATGGAAATTAAAAACACACAAATATACTTTTCTTGTGGCTAAAATGTGTGCCTGAACTAGTTGCCTTTACAAAATAATCCAACTAAAGTCTGAATAAGAGATATTACAAAACCATGTCAAATCATGTTTTACTTTTCACCAATAATTGAGCTGACCTGGAAAGAATTCAATCAGTTAAATCTGAATAGTGATAAAAAATGTGAGGATAATGTCTACATTTTTATGGATAGTTTATCATGTAAGGAACTCTTTTATATCACATTATTTTTGGGGTGTGAGTGCACAGTTTCTGGTGATGCACACTATATCCTGATGATGGTAACTTAAATTGACTCAGCGCAAGTGATTCATCTGGTCTATCTTTGTAACAGAGGAAACCCCAACAATGCTTTTATGACAGTCAGTCCTTACTAGTGAATAATCTACAACTTAGAACACGGAATTATGCATGTTAATTTATCATGCATGTAAATTACCCCTACAATATGCCCATGTGATTAAATAAATTTAAAAGTGCATATATGCCAAGCAAGTACTCAATTAGTCTTACAGTGTAATCAGAAAAGGTACACTGGCATACTTTAACATAATATTTGATATTAGATTTATTGAAGTCCCTATGATATAAATAACCTTGAAATCTAGCTTTTATCTCCTTTTCTGTACTATTTTGTTCATTTATTCATTCAACAAATATTATGAAACACTAATTAAGGATGTTTTTAAACATTGAGAATGCTACAATAAATGTGATATCCACTCTCAAATTGCTAGTGGGAGAGACAGATAAGTAAATATGGATTTAAACAACAGTGTGATAAGAACTATTATTATTCTTAGCTCAAGAGGACAAGGCAGCTCACAGAAAGGGCATATAATATCTCTTCCCGGATATCTAGGAAGAACTGTCAGTGAAAGATCATCTAATCTGAGACTCAAAGTATAAGCAGGAGTCATTCAAGGAGAAAGGGAAAGAATATTCTAGGTAGGAGGAACTAAACATATAAAGTTACAGAGAAGAAAGAGAGTATGGTATCTTTAAGGAACCACAAAGTACTGAGTATGAAGAGAACAGATTTCAAGCCCGGTAGTGGCACAAGATGATGCTAGAGTGGTGATATCAAAAGAGAATCAATTCAAGCAAGAGATAATCACAATCTCACCAAAATAATGACAATACGGATGGTAAAAAATGGATGAATATCAAACATAAGTGGTGACTGACTTTCTATAGGGTTGATTAAAGGGAATTTTGGACATACTAATTGAATTCTATATGATAGGTTCCCCGTGTGTGTCAGTTTGTCGTACTGCGGGAGCTTACGTGTTGCCGTGATGCTGGAAGCTGTGCCATCGGTATTCAAATACCAACAGGGTCACCCATGGAGGACAAGTTTCAGCTGAGCTTCCGGACTAAGACAGAGTAGGAAGAAAGACCTGGCAGTCTATTTCCGAAAAGAATGAGCCAGTGAAAACCTTATGAATAGCAGTGGAACATTGTCTGATACAATGCCAGAAGATGAGCACTATGGAAGGCACTCAAAATACAACTGGGGAAGAGCTGCCTCCTCAAAGTAGAGTGAGTCTTAATGACATAGATGCAGTCAAGCTTTTGGGGCCATCATTTGCTGATGTGGCAACACTCAAAATGAGAAGAAACAGCTGTAACTATCCATTAATAATAAAATGTGGAATGTACAAAGTATGAATCTAAGAAAATTGGAAATGGTAAAAAATGAAATGGAACACATAAAAATCAATACCCTAGGCATCAGTGAGCTGAAACGGACTGGTATTGGCCATTTTGAATTAGACAATCATATGGTCTACTATGCTGGGAGTGACAATTTGAAGAGGAATGGCATTGCAGTCATTGTCAAAGAGAACACTTTGAGATCTATCCTGAAGTACAGCGCTGTCAATGATAGGATAATATCCATACGCCTACAAGGAAGACCTGTTTATACAACTATTTTTCAAATTTATGCACCAACTACTAAGGCAAAAGATAAAGAAATTGAAGATGTTTACCAGTTTCTGCAGTATGAAATTGATTGAACATGCAATCAGAATGCATTGATAATTACTGGTAATTGAAATGTGAAAGTTGGAAACAAAGAAGAAGGATCAGTAGTTGGAAAATATGGCCTTGGTGATAGAAACAATACTGGAGATCACATGATAGAGTATTGCAAGACCAATTACTACTTCATTGCAAATATCTTTCTTTCACCAGCATAAACGGCGACTACACACATGGACCTTGTCGGATGGAATACACAGGAATCAAATCGACTACGTCTGTGGAAGGAGACAATGGAAAAGCTCAATACCATCAGTCAGAACAAGGCCAGGGGCCAACTGCGGAACAGACCATCAATTACTCATATGCAAGTTCAAGTTGAAACTGAAGAAAACTAAAACAAGTCCACAAGAGCCAAAGTATAACCTTGAATATATCCTACCTGAATCTAGAGACCATCTCAAGAATAGATTTGACACATTGAACACTAATGACTGAAGACCAGACGAATTGTGGAATGACATCAAGGACATCATACATGAAGAAAGCAGGTGGTCATTAAAAAGACAGGAAAGAAAGAAAAGACCAAAATGGATGCCAGAAGAGACTCTGAAACTTGCTCTTAACATCAAGTAGCTAAAGCAAAAATAAGAAATGATGAAATAAAAGAACTGAACAGAAAATTTCAAAGGATGGGTCGAAAAGACGAAGTAAAGTATTATAAGGACATGTGCAAAGAGCTGGAGACAGAAAATCAAAAGGGGAGAACATGTTTGACATTTCTCAATCTGAAAGAACCGAAGAAAAATTCAAGCCTCGAGTTGCAATAGTGAAGAATTCTGTGGAGAAAACATTAAATGATGCAGGCAGCATCAAAAGAAGATGGCAGCAATACACAGAGTCCTTAGACCAAAAAGAATTGGTCAACATTTAACCATTTCAAGAGGTAGAATATGACTAGGAACCCATGGTACTAAAGGAAGAAGTCCAAGCTACACTGAAGGCATTGGCAAAAAACAAGCCTCCAGGAATTGATGGAATATCAATTGAGATGTTTCAGCAAATGGATGCAGTGCTGAAAGTGCTCACTCATCTATGCCAAGAAATTTGGAAGACAGCTACCTGGCTAACCGGACCAATAAGCAACATCATGATAAACAGGGAAAAGATTGAGATTGCCAAGGATTTCATTTTACTTGGATCCACAATGAACACCCACGGAAGCAGCAGTCAGGAAATCAAAAGACGCATTGCGTTGGGCAAATCTGCTGCCAAAGACCTCTTTAAAGTGTTGAAAAGCAAAGATGTTACCTTGAAGACTAACGTGTGCTTGACCAACGCCATGGTATTTTCGATTGCCTCCTATGCATGTGAAAGCTGGACAATGAATAAGGAAGACTGAAGAAGAATTGATGCCTTTGAATTGTGGTGTTAGTGAAGAATATTGAATATACCATGGACTGCCAAAAGAACGAACAGGTCTGTCTTGAAAGAAGAAAAGCCAGAATACTCCTTAGAAACAAGGATGGTGAAACTACATCTTACAAACTTTGGACATGTTGTCAGCAGAGATCAGTCTCTGGAGAAGGATATCATGCTTAGTAAGGTACAGGGTCAGTGAAAAAGAGGAAGACCCTCAACTAGATGGATTGACACAGTGGCTGCATCAATGGGCTCAAGCATAACAACAATCGTGAGGATGGCACAAGACTGGGCAGTGTTTCATTCTGTTGTACATAGGGTTGCTATGAGTTGGAAATGACTCAATGGCACCTAACAACAACAACAGTATTCCACTGTATGAATATACCATAATTTCCTTATTTATTTTCCTTTTGATGGATTTTGGGATTATGTTCAGTATTTAGCTATTATGAATATTGTTGCTATAAAACAATCTATATTTAAGTCTTTTTATGAATAAATATTTTCACTTCTTTCAGGTAAACACCTAAGAACTTCAATACTGGATTATAGTACATCAATGATTAACTCTAAGAGAAATGCTAAATAGTTATTCGTAAGTGTACATTTTATCTTCCTACCTGAACTATATGAAAGTTCCAGTTCCACTATCATCTCATTGCTTCATTTCTTTAATTTTTTAATAACAGGTTAACAGTGCTGTATATATATATTATTTTTATGCAGATTTATTGAAGTGTAATTAACTTACAAAACACTGTAGAAAGTGTAAATTTTCATAAATTTTGACGTGTATACACCTGTGAAAGCACCACTAGAATCAAAATAATGAACATATCCATCCCCTAGAAGTTTCCTTGTGCCCTTTTATAATCTCTCACTCCTATCCCTTCCTGCCCATCCCAAAGCAATCACTTATTTGTTTGCTGTTACTCTGTCAGGAGCTGAACAGGAGACAGCTGGGTTACCAGGTGTCACAGTAGCTGATAAAGAAAACAGGCCAAAATGAAAGTAACAGTCAAGTCTTTAACCATTTACTGCGATAGTACAAGCAAGGGGCTAAACCAGAAGAAGCATTGACTTTTCCACCCTTCCATTTTTCTCTATGGATCAGAGTTGGGCAAGAATCAGGAAGATCAATGCAGACATGGGGATTTGACTCACTGCTGACGGGACCCTGAGCAAAAGTCTCTGGCACTATTATGGACCATGGGCAAGGGAGAGGGAAAGTGAGAAGGGCTAGGAGTGGAAAAGTAGTGGAGAAATGTCTTCAAGTTTCCCAACCCCTTCGCCTTCTGTTAAGGAGGTCTCAGCAGAGGATCATGTGGAATCCCTTTTCCCAAGGACCTTGATAAAGAGGCCTCTGAATGGAGGTATATGGGCTAGGAATGCAGATATGTGTAAGCGTATAGCTGGCTGGGGTGAAGGGTGGGAGCTAAGTCCTTGCCTGTAACACCCTTCAGATACTGCAGTGCATTCACAATGTTCCATGTCTTGTGTGAGGAGTGCCTTTCCATTCTGAGACCTCTCAGTTAAAGCCACCCCTAGTGGCACAAATGGTTAAGTCCATGTCTACTAGCCAAAAGGTTGATAATTTGAACCTACCCAGAGGCATCTTGGATGAAAGGCCTGGAGATCTGCTTCCAAAAGGTCGTAGCCACCAAAAAAAAAAAAAAAAAAAACTGTGCTATGGAATACAGTTCTACTCTGCAACACATGGGGTCGTTATGCATCAGAACTGACTCCATGGCAAATGGTTTTGGTTTATGGTCCGGCCTGAAAAATCATGCACAGGTTTTTGGCCAAAAGCTGGACTCCTCACGCTTTAGATAAGTTTATTTTTTCCTAAGAGTTTTATGTAAATAGAATCATATGGTATATTGTCTTTTTTGTCTGACTTACTTTACTCAACATAATAATTTTGAGATTCAACCATATTGTGGATGTCAACAGAATATTCTTTTTTTTTTGTTTGGTAAGTAGTAGTCCACTGTATTTCATTTTAAATCTGGTCACCTGTTGATGGATATTTAAATTATTTCCAGTTGTTGAGTTTTACAAATTTCTATAAACATTTGTGGAAAAATCTAAGGACATATACTTTCTTTTTGTCTTGAGTAAATACATACAATGTGACAGGATGGGTGGTACAAACGGTTACTGTGCTCAGCTGCTAACCAAAAAGTTGGAGATTCAAGTACACCTATTGAAAACTCTGTGGAGCACAGTTCCACTCTGACAAACATGGGGTCACTATGAGTCAGAATCAACTTGACAGCAAATGGTACTCGTACTGGTAAATGAACGATGGGCAACTCTACTCTACCTTCACTCCTTTTGAGCCATTCTTTCTCAGGGTTTGACTGGTTTCTTCACAGGCTTGTGTTGGAGTTCTCTTCCTGTGCAGCTCTCTTCTCTCTAGCTCTTTGCCCTATGAACTCTAGTCATCTTGGCCTCCCTGGGTTCTCAGCCCTCTCTCCTCGACTCAGGGAGCCCAGATGGCCTCCTCCATTTTATTTTTTTATTTTTTGTGCTAAAGTGATTGAATTTAATTATTTATTTTTTTATATTTTATTGTACTTCAGGTGAAGGCTTACAGAACAAATAGTTTCTCATGAAACAGTAGTACACATGTTGTTTTATGACATTGGTTAACAACCC
>NW_004443953.1:11919731-11939195 GCF_000243295.1 Trichechus manatus latirostris | reverse complement strand
GTTTGCTGGTCTCCGATAGGTGTCCAAGATGGTGGATCCGCGCTGCGTTAGCTGGTAGGGGACCTCTGCATGAATCTCTCCTCGCTCTCTGTTCTCTGTCAGTTTTCTCGCTCCATTTGGTGCTTGGCTGAGTTCTTTATCTCTTCATTTGATGTTTTAGGGTTTCAGGATTGTTGTAGTATTCTCTGTTGGCTTAGTTTTTCGGATCTTTGCTGTGGAGGGACGGCGTGGTGCTTCTGCCTGGAGTGCCATTTTGCTGGAACTCCGGCCTCCTCCGTTTTAGTCCTGCCTACAGCACAGCCTGGAATCACCCTCAAGACAATAAACTGGGACAATATTTGTGTTTATCTCGTTTACTGTTTTTCAGAGCTTACTGTCTTTCATAGCCTTACTGTGTCTTTCAAGAAAATTATGAAACCAAGGTTTCTATCCTTGTTATTCTTTTTCCAGATGTTTTTGACTATTTTATTTTTTTTAAGTATCTTTGAGATATAATTTACATGATATAAAATTCACCCATTTAAAGTGTATAATCCAAAGTTTTTTTTAAAAAAATATATTAACATGATTGTGCAATCATCACCACAATCTAATTTTAGTATAGTTTATCTTCCCCATAAAGAAGCTTTGTACCCATTAGCAGTCATTACCCATTCTCTTTCACAAACCACAAGCCCTGTACAGTCACTAAACAAATTTCTGTTTTTATAGATTTTCCTATCCTGAACATTTCATATAAATAGATTCATATAATATTTTTTTGAGTGGCATTTGATACTTCACCACCATATGATTTAGTGAAAGGACGATAATATTTCTCAGAGATATGTTGTTGTTCTTAGGTGCCATGGAGTCACTTCTGACTCAGCGACCCTATGTGCAACAGAACGAAACAGTGCCTGTTGCTGAGTCATCCTCACAATTGTTGCTATGCTTGAGCCTATTGTTGCAGCCACTGTATCAATCCATCTCATTGAGGGTTTTCCTCTTTTTCGCTGACCCTGTGCTTTATTAAGCATGATGTCCTTCTCCAGAGACTGATTCCTCTTGATAACATGTCCAAAGCGTGTGAGACGTAGTCTCGCCATCCTTGCTTCTAAGGAGCATTCTGGTTGTACGACTTCCAAGACAGATTTGTTCATTCTTTTGGCAGTCCATGGTATATTCAGTATTCTTTGCCAACAGCACAATTCAAAGACATCAATTCTTCAGTCTTCCTTATATATTGTCCACCTTTTGCATGCATATGAGGCAATTGAAAACACCATGGCTTGGATCAGGTGTATCTTAGTCATCAGGGTGGCATCTTTGCTTTTCAACGCTTTGAAAAGGTCTTTTGCAGATGATTTGTCCAATGCAGTGCGTCTTTTGATTTTTTGTCTGCTGCTTCCATGGGTGTTGATTATGGATCCAAGTAGAACGAAATCCTTGACAACCTCAATCTTCTCTCCATTTATCATGCGGCTGCTTATTGGTCCAGTGGTGAGAATTTTTGTTTTCTTTATGTTAAGGTCTAATCCATACTGACGACTGTGGTCTTTGATCTTCATCACTAGGTACTTCAAGTCGTCTTCACTTTCAGCAAACAAGGTTGTGTAATCTGCATAATGCAGGTTGTTAATGAGTTTTCATCCTATCCTGATGCCACATTCTTCTTCACATAGTCCAGCTTCTCGTATTACTTGCTCAGCATACAGATTGAATAGGTATGGTGAAAGGATGCAACCCTGACACACACTTTTCCTGACTTTAAACCATGGAGTATCCCCTTGTTCTGTTCCGCTGACTGCCTCTTGATCCATGTACAGATTCCTCATGAGCATAATTAAGTCTTCGAGAATTTCCATTCTCCTCAATGTTATCCGTAATTTGTTATGATCCACACAATCAAATGCCTTAGCATAGTCAATAAAACACAGGTAAACATCTTTCTGGCATTCTCTGCTTTCAGCCAGGATCCATCTGACATCAGCAGTGATATCCCTGGTTTCACGTCCTCTTCTAAATTCGGCCTGAATTTCTGGTGATTCCCTGTCGATATACAGCTGCGGCTGCTTTTGAATGATCTCCAGCAAAATTTTGCTTGTGTGTGATATTAATGATATTGTCTGATAATTTTTGCATTAGGTTGGATCACCTTTTTTGGAAATAGGCATAAATATGGATCTCTTCCTGTTGGTTGGCCAGGTAGCTGTCTTCCAAATTTCTTGGCATAGATGAGTGAGCACTTTCAGCCCTGCATCCATTTGTTGAAACATCTCAATTGATATTCCATCAATTCCTGGAGGCTTGTTTTTTGCCAATGCCTTCAGTGTAGCTTGAACTTCTTCCTTCAGTACCATTGGTTCCTGATCATATGTTACCTCCTTAAATGGTTGAACATTGACCAATTCTTTTTGGTATAGTGACTCTTTGTATCCCTCCCATCTTCTTATGATGTTTCCTGTGTCGTTTACTATTTTCCCTGTAGAATCCTTCAGTATAGCAACTCAAGGCTTGAATTTTTTCTTCAGTTCTTTCAGCTTGAGAAATGCTGAGTGTGTTCTTCCCTTTTGGTTTTCTAACTCCAGGTTTTTGCACATGCCATCATAAAACTTTACTTTGTCTTCTCGAGTCATCCTTTGAAATCTTCCATTCAGCTCTTTTACTTTATCGTTTTTTCCTTTTGCTTAACTACTTGACATTCAAGAGCAAGTTTCAGAGTCTCTTCTGACATCCATTTTGGTCTTTTCTTTCTCTCCTGTTATTTTAATGACCTCTTGCTTTCCTCATGTATGATGTCCTTGATGTCATTCCACATCTTGTCTGGTCTTCGGTCATTAGTGTTCAACGCGTCAAATCCATTCTTGAGATGGTCTCTCAATTCAGGTGAGATATACTGAAGGTCATAATTTGGCTTTCATGGACTTGTTCTAATTTTCTTCTGTTTCAACTTGAACTTGCATATGAGTAATTGATGGTCTGATCTACAGTCGATCCCAGGCCTTGTTCTGACTAATGATACTGAGTTTTTCCATTGTCTCTTTCCACAGATGTAGTCGATTTGATTCCTGTGTATTCCATATGTTGGGGTCCATGTGTATAGGCACTGTTTATGTTGGTGAAAAACGGTATTTGCAATGAAGAAGTGTTTTGTCTTGCAAAATTCTATCATCCCATCTCTGGGATCATTTCTATCACCAAGGCCATATTTTCCAACTACCGATCCTTTTTTTGTTTCCAGCTTTCACATTCCAATCACCAGTAGTTATCAATGCATTCTGATTGCATGTTCAATCAATTTCATACTGCATAAACTGGTAAAAATCTTCAATATCTTCATCTTTTGCCTTAGTAGTTGGTGCATAAATTTGAATAATAGTTGTATTAACTGGTGTTCCTTGTAGGCATAGGGATATTATCCTGTCACTGACAGTGTTGTACTGTAGGATAGATCTTGAAATGTTCTTTTTGACGATGAATGAGAGGTCATTCCTCTTCAAGTTGTTATTCCCGTCATAGGAGACCATATGATTGTCCTATTCAAAATGACCAGTACTAGTCCATTTGAGCTCACTAATGCCTAGGATATTGATGTTTATGCCTTCATTTTTGATGATTTCCAATTTTCCTAGATTCATACTTTGTACATTCCACATTTTGATTATTAATGGATGTTTGCAGCTATTACTTCTCATATTGAGTCGTGCCACATCAGCAAATGAAGGTCCCGAAAGCTTGATTCCACCTATGTCATTAAGGTTAACTCTACTTTGAGGAGGCAGCTCTTCCCCAGTTGTCGTCTGAATGTCTTCCAACTTGAGGTGCACATCTTCTGACACTATATCAGACTATGTTCCATTGCTATTCATAAGGTTTTCACTGGCTAATTCTTTTCAGAAATAGACCGCCAGGTCCTTCTTCTTAGTCTGTCTTAGTCTGGAGGCTCAACTGAAACCTGTCTGCCATGGGTGATCCTGCTGGTATTTGAATATTGGTGGCATAGCTTCCAGCATCACAGCAATACACAAGCCCCCACAGTACGGCAAGGTGACATTTGTGTGGGGGTCTAAGAGATACGGTAAGCATGAAATTAAGTACTATGAAGAAGGACAAAGGTCTATTTAGATTATGAACATGCCATCTGTTATGAATTAAAGTATGTCCCCCCAAATGTGTGTTGGGATCCTAATCTCTATACCTGTTGGTGTAATCCTGTTTTGAAAATGGGTTCTCTTTGGTGTGTTAACTAGATCATACCCAAGTATAGTGGGTTCTAAATCTAATCACCTCTGAGTTATAGAAAGAGTAGATTAGACACAGAAACACATAGAGGGGGCAGATGCCTTGTGGAGTTCCACAGGAGGCAAGGAATGCCCTAAGCTACCCACAAGGAAATAATCAAATCTAGACCCCTGTTTGAATTTTTGGCCTCCAGAACTGTAAGAAAATAAAACTCTGTTCTTCAAGTCACCCACTTGTGGTATTTCTACTATAACAGCACGAGGTAACTAAGACACCATCATTCGTTATTCACTATAATTAAGTTAACCATTTTATTAATACGATGCTGGCATCTAAATATTTATAAGGTTGAAATCAAATATCAAATGACATAGTAAGACTATGTGCAGACAAGTTGCCCTGAGGTCAGTGAATAAGGTGCTGAATCTCACAATTACAACCTATTTAGATGAATTGCACGATTCACCACCCTGAGCCATTAGTGACTGCAACCATTAGATGATTTTGAAATTAAACACTATCAAAATTTAACTCCTGACCAGAAAAGCATAAAAAAAAAAAAAGTTTGATATCCTGACTTTTAGACACTTTACCAACTGTGACATTGGATAATATATAGTGGAATTTTTGCATAGCTACTTTTAATGTTAAAGATCTATTTTCTAATCAAATACTGTATTTGAATGTATTTAATTTTAATATCAAGTCTATTTCAAATGACATTTTGTTGCATCATTGTCATGCAAAAGAGTTACATCTCGCCATTTAAATGCAAAATAGTTTAGCCTTTGTTTTTCAGAGTATAGAACATTGATTTTAAATGGCAGATACCTAAGTTATTTACATTTACAAGAGTAAAAAAATAGTTTGATGACATTTTTTCTCTCCATAAGTAATTGCTATAATGCTTACATATTTTCGCCTGTGATTGATTTATTTTTAAAGCCAGATTACTTTTAAGTACATGTCTAGTTGCAGAATGTTACACAATTTGAAACTCTGGGTAATGTTTATAGACATAGGCATTGGCTTGAAATAACAAAAAAACTATTGAAAATCTTAAAACTTTTATGACCAATATAAATAAATACACTGTTGTGTAGTTTGTGTACAATTTATAAAAAATGAAATAAATATAACATATTTATTTTGAATACTTGAACTCTCAATCCTACGTGCAAATGCCCAACTTTGCCTCCAACTCCTCAACAAAGACAGACAACTTATTATGAATTCCCGTGTCTGTGTTTGTCCATCTTCTCCCTGCGTTACTTGTTTCCATACATTTTCTCTCTTATTCACACTGTTCTCCATTATCCAATTAGTTCAAGATGCAACCTCTTCTACTTTGTCAAACTTGTGCTTGTTGCTCGATCTATTAATAGAAACAATTGTACTTGGAAAACAATTTACAATTTTCAAAGAAATGTCTGATGATTTCTTTATATTGTATTCATACATTCACTGTTTATCTCAGGAAATTTTTGAAAAACATTTTAGCCATAAAAATAATTTGTGCAAATAGTCATCCTATCAGAAAAATAGATGGCTAACTTGGTCAAACATCTTTCTTATTGTTATGGGTTGATTTGTGTCCCCCCAAAAGATATATTCAAGTCCTTACTCCCTGTATTTGTGAGTGTGAACTTGTTTGGAAATACAATCCTTGAAGATGTAATTAGTTAACATGAGGTCATACTGGAGTATGGTGGGCCCTATCCCAATAAGACTGGTGACCTCGTAAGAAAAGGAGATGAGATAGAGAAAGACACAAGGAACATGGCCAGGTGAAGAGACAGAGATACGAGCTATGCTGCCACAAATCAAAGAGTGACGAGTAAAAGCTAGAAGAGACAAGGAAAAATTTTCCCCTAGACCCTTCAGAGAGAGCAGGGCTAGGTTGATCCTTTGATTTTGAATTTCTAGCCTCCAGAACAGTAAGAAAATAGATTTCTGTTGTTTTAAGCCACCTAATTTGTGGTATATTTTCACTACACATCTAGGAAACTGAGACATTTATAAAAGAGTTTACTTGCTAGGGCATACTTCACCTTGCTAGGTTCATTGATCACAAATTATTTGTAATAAGCTTTGCCAAATCCCAATCAGCTAATTGCCTAGAAAATCCATCTTAAATCACTTGTGCCCAGTCCACAAAACATTATGAATATTATCCCGTAATCTCCACTTCCTAAGATACTGCCAACATTCTGAGCCAAAGTGTCTTTCTTCCTTACTGAAATAGGATTTACAAACTTACCTTTGCTTAACTGACAGGTGTTCTGGTAGTCTTTGGAGATTCAGTAGTCATTAATCCAAGTTGTGCAATCAGGATCCAGTCCAAATATCTCATCACGGAAGTTCAAGGTCCTTGAACTTAAAGCAAAAACAGTGTTTTTACCTGGGGCCCTTGTGTCTTCTGCTTGATGGTTTATGCAATCACTATGGTGAGGTAAATAACCAGGAAGCCTGGAGTTCCAGCTTCTTTTCATCAAGCTTCCAAATGCTAAGTTAATTTTGTTTTCCAGCAACAATTAAAATTTTTAGGAAAACATAAACCAGGGTACAAACCAGCCTTCTAACTAACAGCAATATTATTTGTTTCTTTGTCCTCATCACTTTTTGTTGTTAGTCTATGAAATCCATTTTTAATTTCCAAGGAAAATGTGTTTTTCTTTAGTTTCTTCATTGAATTGCATCAAGTCTCTTTTCATTTCTTTCTTATTTTGTCTATTTTTATTTTTAATATTTGAATCAATTATTCAAGGACTTTATATCCTGCATACTTATTTGAGGATGTTTAATTCGATTTTCGGTGCTGTATTTCATTCTGATTTGATAGTTATTTTGTGGGGGAGGGCAGTAAATTGTTATCAGCTAAAATGGTTTTGTTTTCTGTTTTTATATTATAGCTTTGTATATATTAATTCTGTTTTACTTATTTATGTTTTGAATTTTGGTTTGTTTAAAAGATTGGTAGTTCTGCAGTGCTTGCATATTACAGTTTACTTAAGTGCAATTCCTTTAACGATTCGTTTTTCTGGTATGGTGGGAGAATAATTCATATACTATGCTTTTAAAATTATTACTATTCTTTTGTCTTCCAGACCCCATTTTTTTTCCTTTGCTTCTTTTCACTTTCATCACTTAATCTCCAAAGTGTGTCATTTGCTTTATTTTTATCTTATTCTCCATATGTATAATTATTTGTAAGAAAAAAAAAATTGCCATAGAGTTGATTCCAGCTCATAGCAACCTATAGGATAGAGTAGAACTGCCCCACAGTTTCCAAGCGGTGCCTGGTGGATTCGAACTGCCCACCTTTCGGTTAACAGATGGTAGCTCTTAACCACTCACTATGCCACCAGTGTTTCCATTATTTACAGGAGATTTAGTTTTTTACTTACAAGTGATGTGGACCTAGGAACGTCTGTTTTCTGGTTATGCTGGGGATGTGAATTTTATTTATTTTTTATTTTTTCTTATTCTTGTTCTGTTTGTTTTTTGGAGATCATATTAAAATATCCAGGTTATCTCTTCCTTCTAAAACTCACTCATTATGAGTGATGCTTTTTAAAAGTCATTACTAAATCTTAACAAACAATTACTAATATAAAGAATACTCTGATTATTATAAATTCCATAATATCCATAAATTTTAATTTAAACAATGAAATATTTTATTCTATTAAATTGTTAACTTCATGCAAATTATAATATTTATTACTTCTTTTCAATAATAATAGCAATTATATTTTACTTATGTGTCTTTCAATATTACATTGTATGGAAATTTCAGCAATGCAGTTAATTTTTATAAAGACAGTGAGCCTTCTGAACTTCATCCTGACTTTAAATAGGATGTCAGTGGTGTTTCAAAATTAACTATGGGATGGCCATTGTGAAGGAGTAGACAATACTAAATATCCTTAGTAAATATTCCTGTATTTCCACTCAATTAAGTATTTTTTTCTACTATTTAATGACTTTTCAGGGTTTTTAAAGGAAGATATACTCCTTATTCTTCAACCTACATGCACGATGAAATATATTAATAAAGTTCTGATTATTAAATACTTTTCATTCTAGCAATAATCCCACATATTCATTAATTAAATATCCCTTTAATAGATTTTGAAATAAATTTACATAAATATTTTAATGACTGCATCAATCTAAGTTTAATAAATTGTGAATTTCTCCAACTTTATTCTGTTTTTAAAATATAATTTCACCTTGTCTTTGCAACATTACTGGAAAATATGATTTTTACATGAATATTGAGAAAATAGCATTGCTTAGGATGCTAAGTGTCTGAATGTGTGTCACCAAACCAGACTTGGAACTGGGCTTTCTCCTAGAGAAACTGTGCTTTTCACTTTTTTTACTGTTGTTGGCAGATTTACTGAGAAATATTGGCTTCTTCCCCAGTTATTCTGCCAGATCTTACAATTCTGTCTCAAATCTCAACCTCATCAGGTTATGGAAATCTTCCCAGTGCTAACTAGCTTCATGACTAATATTCTAGTGTCTTGACTGAGTAATATGTTTTCTTACTTTCAGGAATATTTCATAGGAAAGATGAAAGTGGTAAAAAAGTCATAGCAACCACTTATTTAGGAAACTTAAAGACTAAGATGTTTAGTGATTTGCCAAGATGATTTCATTTAGAAAGTAAGGAATAGAGAACATTACTTCTGACAGAGAACAGATATTTCTCAGATCTATTATTAAGGTTAATGAGTAGGAGGCATTAACAAATATATAATGTCATAAAATAAATGGATGAACAAATAATGTACAGAGTTTATTAATTCCATTTATAAAATATTTGGAGTTTACATATGGTTTCCTTAATTTTAGGCACCCCAAATCCTTTTGAATTACTATAAGAATGAGGTTAGTAGTTAGAGGAAAAATGAAAAAGAATAAACATGGAGGGTTATAAAAATTATACGTCTGTTCATATGTATGTGCTAATCCATAATCTTTTGTTATGTCTTTTGCAAATTCAAGTAACTTTTCACTATTAAGGGAGGTGTAAGTCTGTATTCATTCCAGCAACACATTGATGATTGCCATCCATCTTAATGGACCATCAGAGACCACTTACCCTAGTAAATCAATTTATAGTGTAGTATAAGTATAAAATCAATTCCCCAAACTATTTATGCTTTACTCATAAAATACAGTCTGTTTCCCATAAAAGACCAAGAATGCAGAAACCTTAGAAGATAGAATATTTTTATGTATAATCAAAATGTAGTTCAACATTCATACACTTACGTTTCTAAAAATGTAATACCACTGTAAAAACTGAAGTTTTTATATATACAAAATATATTTAAATGAATCCTTTTAGAATTGTGTATTCTGCATTGCATTAATTTACTATTTCCATAGTTACCTAACTGAAAACAGCTCTTCTGTTTTATTCATCTTTCTAAAGCTGATTAGAGCCCCACCTCACCTTTACCTCTAAATACTCAGTTCACTTTCTAAAATATTAGCTATTTAGTAAATGCTGAGTGGGTCATTGAATAAATAAAGAATCTAGCAACAAATTGAATATTGAATATACCATGGAGTGCCAAAAGAACAAACAAATCTGTCTTGGAAAAAGTACAGCCAGAATGCTCCTTAGAAGCAAGGATGGTGAGACTATGTCTCATATACTTTGGAAGTGTTAGCAGGAGGGACCAGTCCCTGGAGAAGAACATCATGCTTTGTAAAGTAAAGGATCAGTGAAAAAGAGGAAGACCCTCAAAGAAATGGACTGACACAGTGGTTGCAACAATGGACTCAAGCATAACAACGATTGTGAGGATGGTTCAGGACTGGGCAGTGTTTCGTTCTGCTGTATATGGGGTCATTATGAGTTGGAACTGACTCGATGGCACCTAACAACAACAACAGCCACAAAGAAATTAGATAACATTTGCACATTCACTTTATTGACAAACACATATTGTATACTTATGAAATATTGGGTGTTATCTTAGGCCAGGGGAGTCCCTAGGTGGTGCAAATGGTTAAGTGATTGGCTACTAACCAAAAAGGTTGATGGCTCAAATATATCCAGAGACACTTCAGAAGAAAGGCCTAGTGATCTACTTCTGAAAGATCACAGACATTGAAAAGCAAGGAGCAGAGTTATATTCTGAAACATATGGGGCCACCGTGAGTTGGAATTACCTGGACAGAAACCATTTCCTTTTTTTTTTCCCCTTCTAGGCCACAAAGATTCAAATATAAATATCCATTTTTTCCTCAAAATAATACAACTTTACTAGGAAAGATAGTCATACTAATAAATGCATATAACCTAATATCGTCATGTTGGTGATAAAGAAGAGGTTATTATTGGGTACTAACGGCCTGTCACTAATTAGTGGCATGACAGAACAAGGGGATATTGTGTGGTTTATAGTCAGGAAAGGTGTGCATCAGGATTGTATCTTTTCACCATACTTATTCACTCTGTATGCTGAGCAAATAATCCAAGAAGCTGGGCTATATGAAGAAGAATGGGGCAGCAGGATTGGAGGAAGACTCATTAACAACCTGTGTTATGCAGGTGACATCACCTTGCTTGCTAAAAGTGAAGAGGACTTGAAGCACTTATTGATGAAAATCAAAGACTAAAGCCTTCAGTATGGATTACACCTCAACATAAAGAAAACAAAAATCCTCACAACTGGACCAATAAGCAACATTGTGTTAAAAGGTAAAAAGACTCAAGTTGTCAAGGATTTCGTTTTGTTGGATCCACAGTCAATGCCTATGGAAGCAGCAGTCAAACAATCAGATGACCCATTGCACTGGGAAAATCTACTGCAAGAGATCTCTTTGAAGTGTTAAAAAGCAAAGACGTCACTTTAAGGACTAAGGTGTACCTGACTCAAGCCATAGTATTTTCAATCATCTCATGTGCATGTGAAAGCTGGACAATGAATAAGGAAGACTGAAGAAGAATTGATGCCTTTGAATTGTGGTATTGGTGAAGAATATTGAATGTACCATGGACTGCCAGAAGAACGAACAATTTTGTCTTGGAAGAAGTACAGCCAGAACGCTCATTAGAAGAAAGGATGGTGAGACTTGTCTCACATGTTTTGGACACGTTATCAGAAGGGACCAGTCCCTGGAGAAGGACATCATGCTTGGTAAAACAGAGGGACAGAGAAAAAGAGAAAGATCTTTAATGAGATGACTTGACACAGTGGCTCAGCAATGGACTCAAAGATAGCATCAATTGTGAGGATGGCACAGGACCAGGCAATGTTTCATTCTGTTGTACAGAGGGTCACTATGAGTTGGAATCAACTTCATTGCACCTAACAAGAACAACAGTGGCATGGCATGTAACCTATCTTGGAGTGTAGGTGTTGGGAAGTCTTCCCTTAAGAGGAGAAACAAAAACCAAGTCTCAGAGACTTTTAGTTGGGAACTCTCATTTCACAGGGAAATTAAAAAAAAAAACAAAAAACAGAAAAAAACCTATTGTGTAGTGGTTAAAACTCTTTGTCATGATCTAAATTCCTGTTTTATCCCATGGTAGAGTAAGAGGCGGCATCATAGAAGAATACCAGGCATTGGCATAACGTCCTCCACGTGCTACTCATGTTTTAAGTTGGATCTGACATGTATAGAATAATCCTCATTTGTGAAAGATTGGTGAATATGTCACCAATACCTACATACCACGTTATTTATTTCATGGACAATACCGAGATCGATATTGAGCACAATAAAGGAAGGAGGATAGGAACATGACATTTATTTTGATACAGTTTACACTATATGATCTTGAAGCTGGGCAATGCCGGGTAAAGCCCACTGAACATGAGATCAGGAGAACTTTACTGCCAGTGTGACAGTAGCTACAATATCAAGTTTTCTGGTATTCCACTGCTTTCTCAGGAAAAGGAGAACACTGAACTCAATAGTGCACCCTTGGACAAATTATGCTTCATTTTTGTCACCGGAAAAATGGGAACGATTATATTACCTCTTTCTTAATGTTGTTGTGAGAGCTAAATGAGACAATGTTTATTATGTTTAGAAAAGTAATAAATATCTAGTAATATCCCAAAAGCTAGTACTTCTATTAATAATTCAAAATGTATACCACATACTAACGTAAGAATAAAAATTGCTTTCAGTTTCAAATTCTGTATATGCTAAAATATTTTTCTTGTGACAATTTTTACTCATTACCATTGGAGGATTTTTGATTTCAGATCCCTTGCCCTTGCTAAAATTTTCCTCTGTCAGCACAGTTTATTCTATCTTACAGTTTGGTTACTATTTTTCAGTAATTTTAAGAGTACTTTTTAAGAACAGTCTCAATATAGAAGAATGATAGCTATGCACTCCATTTTTTCCCAGACAAAATGCCCTAAAATGAGAATAAATAGTAATAGTACTATGAACAGGAAAAGTACCATCAACAAAGCAGAAATTTTAGGGAACTATCAAAATTTTAAAAAGTAGCTAAGATCAAATACAATCTTTGGGAAGTAGACCAGATTTAAAAAAAAAACATAGTTCAAAACATTGGAACAGGACATCTGTAGAGTTAAGAGTAATTATGATTGTGTGGTCCAAGCTGAGAGTCACCTGATAAACAACTGAGAAAGATCTGAGGGAAATTGTGGTGAAATATTTGGAGAAACAATGTCTATTCTAGTCTTTAGAACATTAGTCAGCTCTAGGGTATTCAAACAACATAAACAATGTTCTAGAGCCTGAGAGGCAAGGCTGTGCTCCAGGTAACCAACCATATAACCAGACAGAATATAAGGGACGGCTCATTTATACAAGCTACTTGTACTTCTAAGCTAGCAGCTGTAGGGTGGGCCCCTTCCTCAAATTCCTTGCCCATATATAAAGTCAAGAAAAAGAAACAGAAATAATAAGGAAGAAAAACCATTAGCAAAGCTAACGTTAATGTCTACATAGAAAACCAAGGAAATGTAAATGGATTACAATGAGAAAAATTAATAGATTTTCTAGATATAACATTTTAAAAACAAAGTGCATTTATATGCTTGCAAGAAATGGTAAGAAAAATGCATTTTTAAATTACCATTTATACCATTAAAAAATACGTATCTGAATATAATGAAAGTTGTGTAGAAAATTATAAAATTTATTAAAATTTTGTAAATTTATCCATAAATTTATTCAATTCCAATTAAAATTCTGACATTATTTTTCAAGGAAACTGACAAGTTTATTCAAAAGCTTGCTTGGAAAAAGAAAAGTTTATAATATCAACCACCACCTGTCTGTCAGTTAGTTGTACTGTGAGTGTTTGCATATTGTTTTGATGCTGGAAGCTATGCCACCAGTATTTCAAATTCTAACACAGTGATTAAGAGCTAAGGTTGGTAACCAAAATGTCGGCTGTTCGAATCCACCAGCTGTGTCTTGGAAACCCTATGGGACAGCTCTACTATGTCCTATAGGGTTGCTATGAGTCCGAATCAACGAAAACCGTTTTTCTTTTTTTGGTAATTAATGGCTGACAGGATTTATCGGAGCTTTCAGACTAAGCCATGTTAGGAAGAAAGGCCTGGCAATCTACTTTTAAAAATTAGCCAATAAAATGCCATGGATCATAACAGAGTATTGTTCAGTTTAGTCCTGGAAGATGAGAACCCTAGGTTGGAAGACACTACACAATGGCCCCGACAATGGACTCAAACATGTCAGCAGTCATGAAGATGGCACAGAACTGGGCAATGGTTCATTATGTTGTACACAGGGTCATCATGAGTTGGAATGGGCTTGATAGCAGTTAACTAGAACAATAATAACAATTTTTTTTTGAAAAACAATAACCGTGGGAGAAAAATCTTCCCCTTTAGATACCAAGGCAAGTATATAGAAACAGACCGGTGGAACACAATCCAGAATCAGAATATACATGGATAGTACTGTTAGGACAAATTAGTGATGGACTGTTCAAAACTGTTACAATTGATTATTTATACAGAAAATCAAACCAAATCGTTCCATATCATTCACAAAAATAAATTCTGAATGAAATAATGGAATGATTTAAATGTGAAAAGTTTTTCTTTAGAGAAGTTGTTTCTAGTCATTGCCTTGCACATTTATCTGGGCCAATAGGATTTCCTGCCAGGAGATTTAGAATTATGACTGTATTGGAAGTTGATTTATCCATTCTGATTGGTGGTAATAGAAGGACATGTGAATGAAAGCACAAATATTTAGAATTCCAAATGTCCAATTTTCTCTGAAACAGGTTGTTTAGTTTATTATGGAATAAGGAGTCTTTTGGTCACTTAAATTAAAATTGCATTTCATTTAAAGTAGTATGTACAGATTTCTATTTTTGGATTCTTTCATTTATCACTCACATTTTTAAGCCCACATTCTTAGTAGTATAGCACACAGGAAAAGCATCTCATAACAATATCAACCACTACAAGAACCAAAACAAATTTGTCCTGAAAATCAGTTCTAGTTCTACCAGACGTATTCAGTTGCTTTGATGATTTATTGGATATGTTTGAGCAATAAGCTACCTGCATCATAACATTTAGCAGCCGTGGTGTTGCAGTGGTTAAGCTCTCGACTGCCAGTCAAAAGGTCCTTGGTTCCAGCCCTCCAGCAGCTCTGCAGGAGAGAAGACTTGGTGATATTCTCCCCTACAGATTACAGCCTAGGGAACCCTATGGGGCACTTCTACTCTGTCATATAGGGTCACCTTGAGTTGAAATCAACTCTAAAGTACACAACAACAACAGCAGCAGCAAGGATATAGTAATATTTCTGATTTAAATCATAACAATGCATTATATTTAACCTGTGCAAGACCATAAATTATTCTTTCAATTATGGATTTCAATTCATTTTTTCCTAAATAGATTTTTCTTTAAAACTGATATTATTTAAACAATTTAAAGTCAAAAAGTAAAATTAGGAAAATGTTGCATAAAGAAAATATTTCTTATTGAATCAGCTTCTTTTTATTTCTTTTCTAAGGTGTAATTTTCCATAAAAATTTATATACTCTGAAGGAATTGTTGAATAAATTGTGGAGTGTAACATCAGATTTGCATTTATCTTTTATTTTTAAGTGTTCATTGATTAAACATTGCATTTTTAATGAATTTACTAGAATTACTCATAAACTTCTTCAGTAAATCACATGTGAAATACATTAAAGAACTAAATTTATGAAATATATAAATCTAATACGTGACTTACAAGTTGATAAAATTTATCTCAGGGAATATATTGTGAAGTAGTTTCTAGAGTAAAGAAAAACAATATTAAAGTAGATATGCTACTTACAGTAAAACGTTTGGTAATATTGACCACATTTTTATAAACAACTTCAAAAATAGCAATATTTTATCACTTAAAAAAAGTCTACTAAAAGATGAATTTAAATATGTATTGTATATCCATAATTTGCTATGATTTTACAATTCTGATGAATTTATGCATCGCTTATTCCAGAAAAATAAACTGAGAATGATTGTTAACCACTTACATATCCCCAGTAGCGCAGTGGTTAAGGGTTCAGACAGCTAACGAAAAGTTCGGCAGTTCGAATTCACCAGCCACTCCTTGGAAACCCTATGGGGCAGTTCTACTCTGTCCTATAGGATCAGTATGAGTTGGAATTGACTCGATGGTAACAGGTTTGGTGTGGTGTTTTATATATACACACGTATATACATATATATATATACAGAAAGGAAGAACCAACTTTATGTGAAGCAGTGTGCTAGGCTCTGGAAATGAAGTGTTGAAAGACTGACAAGGGACCAGGAGACATATTTGGTTAAGATGGTCAGAAAACAGCTCTGGGGAGTTGTCATTGAAGCTGAGACATGAAGGCTGAAAAAGAGTGGACCATGTATATCTGAGGAAAGAATCTCCTAGGCAAAGAACATAACACGAGCAAAGTCCCTGAGGCAGAGAGTAATGTGGCATGGTCCAAGACTGAAACGTATTGTGCAACTTGCAACCTGGCAAACGTGAAATGTTACACTAAACTTTAAATTTGTTTTATTATGTTTATTAATTCATGAAAGCAACACATTATTGCTGAAGAACTGTTGTTCAACAAAAATTTTAAAAAATAAATAAAGTCAGTCTGTCTCTGTTCTTTTGGAGCCAGTATTCTTATAAAGGCAATCAAGCAAACAATTAATTCCACAATAATTTAACCTGATCATATATAAAATTCTGAACCCTCTTCTCAAGGAAAAGTGAAAGATAAACAAATCAACAAACATAAAAGTAAAGCTATGCTAATTTTATTGAATTATGAAATATTGTCACTTCATTTGGACATTAAGTATTGTTATTTGTCTTTATTGTTATTAAATTTATTGCTGTTATTATTGTTGTTAGTTGCTGTAGAGTTCAGTCGACTCCAACTCATAGTGACCTTACTTGTGCACAGTAGTAATGTTCCATAGAGTTTTCAAGGCTATGATCCTTCAGAAGCAGATCTCTAGGCCTCTGGATAGATTTGAACTTCCAAACTTTTGGTGACTAATGATATGATAGAAACATAGTTGAAGCTTAGATCCAAATGTTCTTACTTCTCAATTTTAAAATCATAAATGATAGCCAAGAGAAAAGCATCAAAACAAAAAACACTTCAGTGAAACTAGTAGAGAGGAAAATTCCACAGATCCCAAATTTCGTATAGGTTTTCACTGAAATAATTGACAATATTAGAACAAGCATGAGTAGCCTCAGTGCAGTGGCCACACAGAGGAAAATAATTGGGAAAGTGATAACAGAAATCTGCTGGTTTTATACGCTTCCAAAATGAAAGAACTCGTTCTGAATGGGAAAAGCTGTAAACAGGACTGAGATGAATATGGTGTCCTTCGTTAGAGAAAGCAGATAAAGTATTTAGTGTGAATCTGATGAGGAGCACAGAAATAACAAATCTCAAAACCCTATCACCTTTTTCAAGGAAGGGGAGCAATGGGGGAAGTAGGAGCTGTATCCTATAAAAGCAGTTTAAGGTCAAGGAGTTTTTGGAGCATAGATTTGGCTTTAGAAACACTCCTGAACCAGATTATATCGATACACAAAAGAAATTGTCGAAAAACAATTCATCAATTTAGAAATAGAAGATAGAGTCCCAAAGCAGAGAAACTTAGAAAACTCTTCTGGATCTTCTTTCCTTTCATTAGGAATTTTCTGTTTAAAGATGGGCCAGGAAAATCTAACTTGAGCAATAAGAAAAAATAACAAAACCTAATGAATAGGGAGGTCATCATACTAAGATCTTGTAAGAGAAAGACTTTTAAAAAGAACTTCTCTACGAAGCCTTTAGAAAAATCAGACTACAAAGTAAAACAAATTTTAATGAGATTATGAAAAAATCTTCCATAAAATAATTTCAACTATGAATGAAAAATGTGTGCACACACATATGATAATTCAAGGCTTCGAACTGATATTTCCAATTGAAATTCAGGACTTTTTTTTTTTTAATTTAACATCCTCTTTATTACTTCTTTGTCTTTTTATTTCCACCTAATCATGAAGTGAGCAGACGAGTAAATCTCACAGAAACTAGTAGAAAATCCACTGCAACCATAAAAAGAAAATATCATTTAATAGACTGAACATTAAATTGAATATAAATAATTTTAGATGTAAGAAAAATATTTTGGTGAGGATAAGTCTGCAAAAGATTATATAAATGATATGTTGTTGTTCGATGCCGTCAAGTTGGTTCCGGCTCATAGTGACCCTATGTTCAACAGAAGAAAACACTGCCCAGTCCTGCACCATCCTCATAATCGTTGTTATGCTTTATCCCACTGTTGCAGCCACTGTGTCGATCCATCTCATTGAGGGTCTTTCTCTTTTTCTTGACCCTCTACTTTACCAAGCATAAAGTTCTTCTCCAAGGACTGTTCCCTCCTGATAACATGTCCAAAACATGTGAGATGAAGTCTCTCCACCCTTGATTTTAAGGAGCATTTTGGCCGTTCTTCTTCCAAGACAGATTTGTTCATTCTTCTGGCAGTCCATGGTACATTCAGTATTCTTAGGCAACACCATAATTTAAAGGCACCGATTCTTCTTCCGTCTTTCTTATTCACTGTCCAGCTTTCACATGCATATGAGGTGATTGAAAACATCATGGCTTGGATCAGGTGCACCTTAGTCTTCAAGGTGAAATCTTTACTTTTTAACAGTTTAAAGAGGTATTCGGCAGCAGATTTGCCCAGTGCAAAACATCCTTTGATATCTTGACTGCTGCTTCTATGGGTGTTGATTGTGGATCCAAGTAAAATGAAATCTTTAATAACCTCAATCTTTTCTCCGTCTATCATGATATTGCTTATTGGTCCAGTTGTGAGGATTTTTGTTTTCTTTATTTTGAGTTGTAACCCATGCTGAAGGCTGTAGACTTTGATCTTCATCAGTAAGTGCTTCAAGTCCTCTTCACTTTCAGCAAGCAAAGCTGTGTCACCTGCATAATGCAGGTTGTTAATGAGTCTTCCTCCAATCCTGATGCCGCATTCTTCTTCATATAGTCCAGCTTCTGAATTATTTGCTGAGTGTACAGATTGAATAAATATGGTGAAAGGATACAACCCTGACACAAACCTTTCCTGATTTTAAACCATGCAGTATTCCCTTGTTCTGTTTGAATGACTACCTCTTTTTCTATGTACAGGTTCCGCATGAGGACAATTAAGTGTTCTGGAATTCCCATTCTTTGCAATATTATCCATGAATTTTAATGATCCACACAGTCAAAGGCCTTTGCATAGTCAATAAAACACATATAAACCTCTTTCTGGTATTCTCTGCTTTCAGCCAAGATCCATCTGACATCAGCAATAATATCCCTCATTACAAGTACTCTTCTGAATCTGGCTTGAATTTCTGGAAGTTCCCTGTCAATGTACTGCTGCAACTGTTTTTGAATTATCTTCAGCAAAATTTTACTTGCATGTGATACTAATGATATTGTTAGAAAATTTCTGCATTCTGTTGGTTACCTTTCTTTGAAAGGGTACAAATATGAATCTCTTCCAGTTAGTTGGCCAGGTAGTTTTCTTCCAAATTTCTTGGTATAGAAAAGTGAGCACCTCCAGTGCTGCGTTTTTTTTTTTTTTTTTTTTTTTTTGATATTTTATTGTACTTCAGGTGAAGGCTTACAGAACAAATAGTTTCTCATGGAACAGTAGTACACATGTTGTTTTATGA
>NW_004443953.1:11897933-11918926 GCF_000243295.1 Trichechus manatus latirostris | reverse complement strand
ATGCCAATTGAGCTAGATGTTCCCTGAGACGATGGTTCCCACAGCCCTCCACCCAGCAATTCAGTCCCTCAGGGAGTTTGGATGTATCTATGGAGCTGCCATGACCTTTCCTTGTACAGGCTGTGCTAGTTTCCCCTGTATTGTGTACTGTAGTCAACCACAAAAGGACAAATATTGTATGAGACCTCTATTATAAAAACCCATGAAAAAGTTCACACACAAAATTTAACAATCTTTGTTGGTTACCAGGGATGGGAGGGGTGGGGGGGAAATGCTGCATGTTTTTGTTGAAACATCTCATTTGGTATGCTTTCAGTATAGCTTGGACTTCTTCCTTCAATATCACCAGTTCTTGAAAATATGCTACCTCCTGAAATGGTTGAAGGTTGACCTTTTTTTTTTTTTCTTTTTGGTACAGTGACCCTGTATATTCCCTCCATCTTCTTTTGATGCTTCCTGAGTCTTTCAATATTTTAACCATAGAATCCTTCCAAACTGCAACTGGAGGCTTGAATTTTTTCTTCAGTTCTTTCAGCTTTTCTTCTCTTTTGATTTTCTAACTCTAGGTCTTTGCACATTTCATTATACTGTTTTACTTTGTCTTCTCAAGCTGCACTTTGAAATCTTCTGCTCAGCTCTTTTACTTCATCATTTTTTTCCATTTGCTTTAGCTACTCCACATTCAAGAGCAAGCTTAAAAGTCTCTTCTAACGTTAGTTTTAGTCTTCTCTTTCTTTCCTGTCTTTTTTAATGACTTTTTGCTTTCTTCATGTGTGATGTCCTTCACATTATCCCACAACTCTTCTCATCTTTGGTCATTTATGTTCAATGCATCAAATCTGTTCTTGAGATGGTCTCTAAATTCAGGTGAGATATACTCAAGGATGTATTTTGGTTCTGATGGACCTGCTTTAATTTTTATCAGCTTCAACTTAAACTTGCATATGACCAATGTATGGTATGTTCTGCAGTCGGCCCCTGGTCTCGTTCTGACTGATGATATTGAGCTTTTCCATACTCTCTTTCCACAAGTGTAGTCAATTTAATCCTTGTGTTTTCCATCTGGTGAGGTCCATGTGTATAGTCACAGTTTATATTATTGAAAAAAGTGTTTGCAATGAATAAGTCTTTGGTCTTGCAAAATTCTACTACATGATCTTCAACATCATTTCTATCATCAAGGCCATATTTTCCAACTACAGATCCTTTTTCTTTGTTTCTAACTTTTGCATTCCAATCACTAGTAATTATCAATGCGTCTTGATTGCATGTTTGATCAATTTCAGATTACAGAAATTGGTAAAAATCTTAGATTTCTTCATCTTATGGCCTTAGTGAATAATAGTCGTATTAACTGCTCTTCCTTGTAAGCTTATGTATATTACCCTATCACTGACAGCTCTGTACTTCAGGATAGATTTTGAAATGTTCTTTTTGATGATGAATGGGACACCATTCCTCTTCAATTTGTCATTCACAGTGTAGTAGACCATATGATTGTGTAATTCAAAGTAGCCAATACCCGTCCATTTCAGCTAACTAATGCTTAGGATATCAATGTTTATGCACTCCATTTCGTTTTTGACAACTTCCAATTTTTCTAGATTCACACTTTGTACATTCTGTACATTTTTCTCATTTTGAGTCATGGTCTTCAGCAATTGAAGGTCCTGAAAGCTTACTCCATCCATGTCATTAAGGCGGACTCTAATTTGAGGAGGCAGTTCTTTCTCAGTTATATTTTGAGTATCTTCCAACCTGAGGGGCTCATCTTCTGGCACTGTATCAGACAGTGTTCCGCTACTATTCATAAGATTTTCACTGGCCAATTTTTTCAGAAGTAGACTGCTAGTTTCTTCTTCCTAGTCTCTCATACATTTAAATCAAGCATTGAATGAGTGTTCTTTTCAAGACCCCTTGTTTGGAATGATTTATTTTAAATGTCTTCCTTTTATAAAGGCAGTCCTAGTTCATTAAATTTCTGGACATGTGACACTTCAAGAATAATTTTTTTGGTGGGGATGGAAAGAGAAGAAGGCAATAAGAGAAGTTCTCGTTTTGCAGTCAATTAGCAAAAGCTTGTAGATAGGGAGACACCTACAACTGAAAGCTTCATGTGATCTCACCACAAGGCCTTTTATACTGATCATCTTTGGAAGGTGATAAATAAAATTTATCAAATGAAGGATATAAAAGACATTTACACACAGAGAAAGAGCAATATTATAGATATAAATTGAGAATTACCTAAACAAGTGGATATATGTATGTATGCATTCATGTACTGTAAAAATGTCAATTTCCCCAAAACATGTATGTGTGTTTGTGTGTATGGCTATGACAATAAAAGTGACTGCAGTATTTTTTGTGAAAGTAGGAAAGCTGACTTTGAAATGCATATGGAAATTTAATTGTCTAATAATAATTTAAAGTAAAAAGTAAAAAATGTGGAGAAGTAAGATAGCAAAACTTAAATAAAAAAACAAGCATTAAGACATCTAAAATAGTGTGTGTGTAAAGTGTAATGTGTCTTAAAACTGGAAGCTTAAGATGTTTGGAAAATTTATCTGTTTTAACTATTCCTATTGCTTTTCAGTGCTTGATAGGCAAGGTGTTGCAGCACTATTTTCCCAACAGCCTTTAATATTAGAAGCAATCTCATTCATTACCATTTTTTCTATGTTGTTGTCTTAGTTATCTAATGCTGCTATAACAGAAATACCATAAGTGGATGACTTAACAAACAGAAGTTTATTCTCTCACAGTCCAGAAGGCTAGAAGTCTGAATTCAGAGTGCCAGCTCGAGGGGAAGTCTTTCTGTCGACGTCAGCTCTGGGGGAAGGTCCTTGTCATCAATCTCCCCTAGTCTAGGAGCTTCTCAGAGAAGGAACCCTGGGTCCAAAGGACATACTCTGCTCCTGGTTCTTCTTTCTTGGTTGTATGAGGTCCCTATCTCTCTGCTAGCTTCTCTCTCCTTTTATCTCCTGTAAGATAAAAGGTGATGCAGGCCACACCCCAAGGAAGTTCCTCATACATCAGATCAGGGCAGAGATTAGGATTTACAACATATACGGTAACATTTTGTGTTAGACAACCAAAATGTTAGACAACCACACAATACTGAGAAACATGGCCTAACCAAGTTGACACACATTTTGGGGGGACACAGTTCAATCCATAACATTAATCATCAATTTTACCCAGAGAGCATGTAAAATTGCCTTTGTAAGTGAGGCTGTTTTTGCTGTACTTGCTAAACCTAGAGTTGACAGTATTTTCATAATAAAATAGAAAAAAAAAAATGCATATTTAAAAAAATAATCTTCTATATCTTTTCTCATCTTTAAATAAAATAGCAAAATATTAGATCTACTTAATCTAAGAAGTACTGATATTTTAAGAAACTTAATAATCACTGTAACTCTGTTTCATGAACTCAACTTCTCCTTCTCTGACATACTGGGAAATGGCATTGTTCACTTAAAGCTTATTAAACTATGTCTCATATTATTTCTTCCTATCCTGGAATGTCAGCCCACATACATTATTCACAGGAAGCAGAGTGAACTTTAAATAGGGAGATTATACTGGAGGGAAATAAGAAAGCCATCATTCTCAGTTTTACCTCATACTGTTATTAAAGGTTACATAGACAGTGATTTTTCTTTTTCCTACTTTTTTAGCTTTCTCTCTTTTTCTTTCTCTTTTTGACTGGCTGTCTTATTCCTTTTCATCTCCAATAATATGCACATAATTCTGCTTGTTTTGTAGATTGTGTGTAGGAACTGGTTGAGTTATTTTAAAAGATTTAGAGTCTTCAAGTAGTGAGCTAGACACTCAAATAACTTATAATGAATAAACATTATATGCTATACTACCTCCTTCTATTCATTTTCTAGAGTGAGGTAGTGATGAATTAAAGTCAGCAATATGAAAATATTTACCTGGAGAATTTGAACACCAAGTTTCCATCTAGTTTAAATTAAATCATTAAACAATGGTAATTAAAATGAACATACGTACATATGTTTTACTAAACAGTAGATGAGGTAACAATACAATTAAAGACAGTGTTTTCTGACAATCATAGGGTTATGTATCAGCAAAACATTTCTATAACAGGATTTTCAAATAAGATGAATGAGATATGCTTAGGGGGCTCATAAAACTGTGCTTATTATTTGTTTATGATAGCTGAGGAAATATTTAAACTGAAACTTAGAAAATGAAAATTCAAATGCATTGATATTTTAAAATTTCATTATAAATTTCAAAAAGAAGCAGTACAATCTAGAACCTTTATAAATTATTAAGTTTATAAACCATTTTACTGTCAATTTGTCATACTGTGGTGGCTTGTGTGTTACTGTGATGCTGGAAGATATGCCACCTATACTTCATATACCAGCAGGATCACCTATGGTGGACAGGTTTCAACGGAGCTTACAGACTAAGACTGGGAAGAAGGACCTGGCCATCAATTTCTGAAAAAAGTGACCAGTGAGAAACTTATGGATAGCAGTACAACATAGTCTGATATAGTGCTGGAAGATAAGCCCCTCAGGTTGGAAAGCACTCAAAATACTACTGGGCAAGAGCAGCTTCCTAAAAGTAGAGTTGATCTTAAAGACATAGATGGAGTAAAACTTTCGGGATCCTCATTTGCAGATGTTGCACGACTAAAAATGAGAAGAAACAGCTACAAACATCCATTAATAATCAGAAAGTGGAAGGTGGAAGGTGAATAAAGAAAAATTGGAAGTTCTCAAAAATGAAATGGAATGCTTGAAGATTAATATCCTAGGCATTAGTGATCTGAAATGAACTGATAATTGGCCTTTTTGAATCAGACAATCATATGGCCTACAATGCCGCAAATGGCAAATTGAATAGGAACAACATCACATCATCGGCAAAAAGAACTTTTCAAGATCTACCCTGAAATACAACACTCTCAGTGATAGGACAATATCATTACTATCAGATGCAAGTAAAACTATGTTGAAGATAATTCAGAAACAGTTGCAGCAGTACATTGATAAGCAAATGCCAGAAATTCAAGCTGGATTCGGAAGAAGATGTGTGATAAGGGATATCATTGCTGATATCAAATGGATCTTGGCTGAAAGCAGGGAATACCACAAAGATGTTTACCTGTGTTTTATTGACTATGAAAAGACATTCAACTGTGTGGATCATAACAAATTATGGATAATGTTGTGAAGAATGAGAATTCCAGAACACTTAATTGTGCTCTGAGGAAACTGTACATAGATCAAGAGGGCAGTAGTTCAAACAGAACAAGAGGATACTGCGTGGTTTAAAGTCAGGAAAGGTGTGCATCAGGGTTGTATCCTTTCATTGTATTTATTCAATCTGTATGTTGAGCACATAATCTGAGAAGCTGGACTATATGAGGAAGAACGTGGCATCAGGATAGGAGGAAGACATTAAAAACCTGCCTTATGCAGACGACACAACCTTGCTTGCTGCGAGTGAAGAGGACTTGAAGCATTTGTAGACGAAGATCAAAGACTACAGCCTTCAGTATGAGTTACACCTTAGCATAAAGAATTCAAAAATTCTCACAACTGGGCCAATAAGCAAGATCATAATAAATGGAGAAAGGATTGAAGTTGTCAATGATTTCGTTTTATTTGGATCCACAATCAATGCCCATGGAAGCAGAAGTCAATAAATCAAATGATTTATTGCATTGGGAAAATCTGCCGCAAAAGACCTCTTTAAAGCGTTGAAAAGCAAAGATGTCATATTGAGGACTAAGGTGAGCTTGAATTAAGTTCATGTGAAAGCTGGACAATGAATGAAGAAGATCAAAGAAGAATTGATGCCTTTGAACCATGGTGTTGGCAAAGAATATTAAATATACTACAGGCTGCCAGAAAAACAAACAAATATGTCTAGGATGAAATACAGCCAGAATGACCCTTGTAAATGAGGATGGTGAGACTTTGTCTCACTTACTTTGGACATGTCATCAGGAGGGACCAGTCCCTGGAGAAAAACATCATATTTGGTAAAGAAGAGGTCAGCAAAAAAGAGGAAGACCCTCAACAAGATGGATTGAAATGGTGGCTGCAAGGAAGTTCTCAAGCAAAGCAATGATTGTGAGGATGGCACAGGACCGAGTAGTGTTTCATTCTGTTGTGCATAGGGTCACTATGAGTTGGAACCGACTTGAAGGCACCTAAAAACAACAACAACAATAATTGGTGTTACCAGTCTTTGCTAGATTTATATGTCTTTGATTATCTTTAAAATGTTTCCTGGCTGGATATGTTAGAAAAAGAAAAAAAATCAAAAATTTAAAATTAACCTTTTTGTATTTCCTTCTTGAAACTACCAGAATAATGGTGAGTTTTAGTGAAAAGTACAAAGGCTTTGGAGTAAAACATTTATTTCTTCCATTCACTTGTTGTATGAATAGGTGCAAGTTACATAACAAATTTAAAATTCATTTTTATCATTGATACAAAGAGAAAATAAAGCCAAGCTCAGATTTTTTACAATGAAGAAAAACAATTAAGTAAATATATAGTGTTAACAAAAACATGTTTTACAGGAATTCACCTGTCCTCCTTTTACTTAGTTTCCCTGGAAATGTATTTCTCTACAACTACCCTGACTTCCTTCCTTGTTCTATGACTGGTTTTTTGTTTGTTTGTTTTGTTTTTTCATATTTTTTCACTTTGAATTTACCAATAATAACTTTTATTGTTGTTGTTGTTAGGTGCCGTAGGATCGGTTCCTACTCATTGCAACCTTATGTACAATAATAATTCTTAGTTTTCTTATTTACTAGGTTGTTTTACTACAAGATATTCAAGTACTGCCTCTAGGAAAACTGTATTTTTAGTGTTTATATAATTTTTGAAAGCTTGTGGCAAATATCTGTCTATTGAGTGTCATGTCCCCTTGGATATCTCATCTTTACCAGAATTTCCTAAGATATTTACTTGACTGACTTGAAAACTTATGTCCACACAAAAGCCTGCACACAAACGTTTACAGCAGCTGAGAGAATTGATTCAGATAAACTGATCAGCCATACTACCAAAAATTGAAATAATCTACAAATGCAAAAACTGTTATTTTCAACTATTACATTTGCAAAAGTATTTAGGGAATAAGTGGTGGATGGACCTGGCACATTGACACTTAGCCCATTTCACTTCTCTCTTCTTCTATCTTCATAATTACATTTATATCCTCTGATTTTATGGGGACTGAGGAAACAACTAGAATCATATTCACAAGATTCAAATAGTGAATTGGGAATTAAAAGTCTTCTGTGGAATGCTTAAAAGCTCAATGACTCTTGATTTCCAGATATTTTTATTTGTTAATTTAATACTTATGTTCTACAGCAAGACATTCCTTAATCTGATATCAAAATAAAGCTCAAAAAGCTCCCTCTCCCCACATAAAAATGAACACAGCACCACAAGAAAGGTGGGCTACAAGATAATATCCCAATTTTGAGAAAAAATAAAAATAAAGACATATATAATTATAAACTTAATGGTAGTGGTATCAATAATTATGTTTAAAGTTAGTGTAAGAGGACATCCATAATAAGATTCTCTTTAGAATGAAAAAGATACAGGCAGTCTGAAGAGGGAGATGATTCCTTCTCCAGGAATCAATCCCTCCTGAAAACATGTCAAAGTATGTGAGATGAAGTCTTGCCATCCTTGCTTCCAAGGAGAATTCTGGCTGTACTTCTTCCAAGACAGATTTTTTTGTTCTTCTGGCAATTCGTGGTATAGTCAATATTCTTTGCCAATACCATAATTCAAAGGCATCAGTTCTTCGGTCTTCCTTATTCATTGTCCAGCTTTCACATGCATATGAGATGATTGAAAATACCGTGGCTTAGGTCACGCTCACCTTAGTCCTTAAACTGACATCTTTGCTTTTCAACACTTTAAAGAGGTCTTTTGCTGCAGATTTTCCCAATGCAATGTGTCATTTGATTTCTCGACTGCTCTTACCATGGGCGTTGATTGTGGATCCAAGTAAAATGAAATCTTTGACAACTTCAGTCTTTCTCCATTTATCATGATGTTGCTTATTGGTCCAGTTGAAAGGATTTTTGTTTTCTTTATGCTGAGGTGTAATCCATACTGAAGGCTGTGGCTTTTGAGATTCATCAGTAAGTGCTTCCAGTCCTCTTCCCTTTCAGCAAGCAAAGTTGTGTAATCTGCATATTGCAAGTTGTTAACGAGTCTTCTTCCAATCCTGATGCCATGTTCTTCCTTATATAGTCCAGCTTCTCTAATTATTTGCTCAGCAAATATATTAAAGAAGTTTGGTGAAAGGATACAACCCTGACACACCTTTCCTGATTTTAAACCTCTAAGTATTCCCTTGTTCTGTTCAAATGACTGCTTCTGGGTCTATGTACAGATTCTGCATGAGCACAGTTAAGTGTTCTGGAATTCCCATTCTTCACAATGTTATCCATAATTTGTTATGATCCACACAGTCGGATGCCTTTGCATTGACAATAAAACACAGGTAAACATCTTTCTGGTATTCTCCGCTTTCAGCCAAGATCCATCTGACTTTGGCAATGATATCCCTCATTCTACATCCTCTTTTGAATCTGGCTGGAATTTCTAGCAGTTCCCTGTTGATGTACTGCTACAAACACTTTTGAATGATCTTCAGCAAAATTATACTTGTGAATGAACTTAATATTATTGTTTGATAATTTCTGCATCCTGTTGGATCATCTTTCTTTGGAATAGGCACAAATATGGATCTCTTCTAGTTGGTTGGCATAGCAGCTATCCTCCAAATTTCTTGACATAGACAAATGAACACCTCTAACATACTTCCATTCGTTGAAACATCTCAACTGATATATTCTGTCAATTCCTAGAGCCTTATTTTTTGACAATACCTTCAGACCAGCTTGCACTTCTTCCTTCAGTACCATGGTTCTTGATCATATGCTACCTACTGAAATGGTTGAACATCAACCAGTTGTTTTTGGTACAGTGACTCTATGTACTCCTTCCATCTGCTTTTGATGCTTCCTGCATCATTTAATATTTTCCCCATTGAATCTTCCAAGATTGCATTTGAGGCTTGAATTTTCTCTTAAGTTCTTTCATTGTGAGAAAGGCCTAGTGTGTTCTTCCCTTTTGATTTCCTAACTCCAGGCCTTTGAACATTTCATTATAATACTTTACTTTGTCTTCTTGAGCTGCCTTTGAAAACTTCTGTTCAGCTATTTTACTTCATCATTTCTTCCATTTGCTTTAGCTACTCTATGTTTAAGAGTGACTTCTCAGAGTCTCTTCTGACATCCATTTTGGCCTTTTCTTTCTTTCCTCTTTTTGATGATTTCTTGCTTTCTTTATATATGATGTCCCTGATGTCATTCCACAGCTCATCTGGTCTTCTGTCATTATTGTTTAATGAGTCAAGTCTATTTTAGAGACAGTCTTTAAATTCAGGTGGGATATACTCAAGGTCGTACTTTAGCTCTTGTGGACTTGTTCTAATTTTCTTTAGCTTCAACTTGAACTTACATATGAACAGTTGATTGTCTGTTTCACAGTCTGCCCCTGGTCTTGTTCTGATTGATGATATTGAGCTTTTCCATTGTCTCTTTCCACAGATGTAGTCAATTTGATTCCTGTTTTCCATCTGGTGACGTCCACGTGTATAGTTGCTGTTTATGTTGATGAAAAAAGGTATTTGCAATGAAGAAGTCTTTGGTCTTGCAAAATTCTATCATGTGATCTCTGATATCATTTCTATCACCAAGGCCATATCTTCTTCCTTTCTAACTTTCTCATTGCAATCAACAGTAATTATCAATGCATCTTAATTGTGTGTTTGATCAATTTCAGACTGTAAAAGTTGGTAATCTTCAATTTCTTCATCATTGGCTGGTGCATAAATTTGAGTAATAGCAGTATTAATTGGTCTTCCTTGTAGGGGTATGGATATTATCCTATCAATGACAGCGTTGTACTTCAGGATAGATCTTGAAATGTTCTTTTCGATGATGAATGCAATGCTATTCCTTTTCAATTTGTCATTCTCGGCATAGCAGCCTATATGATCGTGTGATTCAAAATGGACAATACCAGTCCATTTCAGCTCACTAATGCCTAGGATATCAATCTTTATGCATTCCATTTCAATTTTGATGACTTCCATTTTTCCTAGATTCATACTTCCTATATTCCCCATTCCTATTATTAATGGATGTTTGCAGGTGTTTCTTCTCATTTTGAGTCATGCCACATCAGCAAATGAGGGTCCTGAAAGATTGACTCCATCCATGTCATTAAAGCTGACTCTACTTTGAGGGGGCAGCTCTTCCCCAGTCATATTTTGGGTGTCTTCCAACCTTAGGGTCTCATTTTCTGACACTATATCAAACAACGTTCCACTGTTATTCAAAAGGTCTTCACTGGCTAATTATTTTGAGAAGAGGACCGCCAGGTCCTCCTTCCTAGTCTGTCTTCCTGTGGAAGCTCTGTTGAAACATGTCCACTATGGATGACCCTGCTCATATTTGAAATACTGGTGGCATTGCTTCCAGCATCACAGCAGCATGCAAGCCACCATAGTAGGACAAACTGACAAATGTGTTGGGTGGTTTTTTTTGCACTATATTTACTGTAAGAAAATATAATGAAACATAATATAAACTTTTTAAATGTAGGTTGGGAGTCTATGTGTGCTGCAAATGGTTAAGTGCTTGACTACTAGCTGAAATGTTGAAGTTTGCTTGGAAGACAGATCTGGTGATGTGCTTCCAAAGGTAACAGTCTTGAAGCCCTATGAAGCAGTTCTACTCTGCACATATGAGGGCTCCATGAGTCACAGTCAACTTCACAGCAACTAACTACAATAATAAATATAGGTTGATTGATCAATTTTAACTCAGGAGACAGAGACGCAGATAAGTAAAAAAATGTTAGTGATACATTATTATCAAAATTTAACTAACTTTTACTGATTTCTACCTCCCCAAATTTGTATTAATTGTGCTCATAAGGAACCTGTACTTAGACCAAGAGGCCAAGAGACGGTCTTTCGAAGAGAATAAGGGGATACTATGTTATTTAAAGTCGGGAAAGATGTACAACAGGGTTATATCCTTTCACCATAATTATTCAATCTGTACGCTGAGCAAATAATCCAAGAAGCTGGACTATATGAGGAAGAACATGGCATCAGGATTGGAGGAAAACTAACTAACAACCTGTGATATTCAGATGACACAACCTTGCTTGCTGAAAGTGAAGAGAACTTGAAGCACTTACTGATAAAGATGATAGACCACAGCCTTCATTATGGATTACACCTTAACTTAAAGAAAACAAAAAAAAAAACAAAAAACAAAAAATTGGTTCAACGTAAGCAACAAAAATGTTGAACCAATAAGCAATATCATGATAAAGGAGAAAATATTGAATTTGTCAGGGATTTCATTTTACTTGGACCCACAATCAACATCCATGGAAGCAGTAGTCAAGAAATCAAATGATGCATTGCAGTGGGCAAATCTGCTGCAAAAGACTTCTTTAAAGTGTTAAAAAGCAAAGATGTCAATTTAAAGACTAAGGTACACCTGACCCAAGCCATGGTATTTTCAATCACCTCATATGTATATGAAAGCTGGACAATGAATAAGGACGACCAAAGAAGAATCGTTGCCTTTGAATTACAGTGTTGGTGGAGAATATTGCATATACCATAGACTGCCAGAAGAATGAACAAATCTCTCTTGGAAGAAGGAAAGCCATAATGGTCATTAGAAGCAAGGATGGCAACACTTCATCTCACATACTTTGGACATGTTATCAGGAGGGACCAGTCCCTGGAGAAGGACATCATGCTTGGTAAAGAAGAGCGTCAGCAAAAAAGAGGAAGATCCTCAATCAGATGGATTGATACAGTGGCTGCAGTAGTGGGCTCATGCATAACAACGATTGTGAGGATGGTGCAGGACCGGGCAGTGTTTTGTTCTGTTGTACAAAAGGTCGCTATGAATCGGAACAGACTGGACGGCACCTAACACAACAATAAATTTGGATTGCATGTAGTCATTGTTACTAAGTTTTAAAGCAAATTAATTTTATCTTGCTCTCCATTAGATTTGCAGCATTTGGGAACTGGATAACGAAACATGAAGAAAAATACCCTCACTTGTTACATCACAGTTGTAAAGCATCATGTTGTTCAGTGATTTGCTTTAGAAGTGGATGCAAAAGATGAATTGATATTCCTAAGTGTGGAACTCCTTTGGAACTCTTTCTAGTATGATTTATTTCTAAAATTTTGAACATCTTTTGGACTACTTTAGTCATTATATCACATTAGTACTAATTGCAGAGACTCAGATTTAAAGGCTTGTTGTTTCTAAATGAAACATAATTTAAATTCCAAGACATGTAGACTGTCATTGCTACTTATGCTAAATTAAAATGCTGGAAATTTATGCTAGTATGTTTTAGAGTAACTGGAACTTTACAACTAAAATTTTCTCTGAAACTTAAGGAATAATCTTTATGAAAAAGCATCTATTAAGAGCCTTGTTGCATGATATACTGCGCTAACATGCATATAGAAATAATGTTGTAAATTGTGATATTTGCTCTCCAAGTGCCTTCAAAATTAAGCTTTATTTTAGATCCATGTGAGGGGCTTGTGGAGAGGAGAAAAATATCATTAAAAACAAAATAGTTGCAACAAGCTATTAAAAAACACAAATATACGTATATAATTCACTAGATTTTCCTTTTACATCAGCACTTCTTGTTACTAAGTCGTTACTTAATTTTCATGCTTTTAGAAACTTCTGAAACATCCTTCTCAAAAATGTTTACTTGCTTTTTCAGGTACTATTAGAGAGTTGAATCAATGCTGTATTTACAAACTAGATTGCTTTAGTGGGTTATTGAAGGATTTGGCTATTTTTACACTTTACTTACTCGTCTATAACAGTTTGTTTCAGAAGTAGATAGTGCCAAAAGCAGTAATGACAACGGAAATCTTGGACAGGTTTATTGTGGAATATTCAGAGATACCTTCAAAATTAACTCAATGTAAAGATCACAAAGATAATAAATCTTTTAAAAATAAAGAAATGGCTTTCTAAATATTTCTTGTTGCTACTGAGGTTTGAATATGATTGAAAGATCAGCTTTCTCTTGTACTGAAGGAATGTTTAACTAAATGGAGGCTTTTAATTAAAATTGAATGTGACACATAGTATGTACTTTTCCAGAAATATTATCTGTAGCAGCAGAAAACTTTTATGATCATTTTGACATCTTTTCAAAAATCATGAGAGATATTTATGTGTGATATTTGGTAAGTAAGACTAAAAAATTTATTGTGTGTGATTCAGTTTAACATATAATTACTTTCCAAATCACACATGAATGACCCTGTTAATCTAAATTAAAATACATTTACATAATAGAGTTCATCCCTGGAAAATAAAGTACCATGAAAACACTGAATATAAACTATGAATATATTAATATAAAGTTATAATTAATTTGAAAGAATCTTAATTCTGTCATGTTAAAATAATACTATTGTTCCAAAACAAACATTATAAAATCAGTATAATTAAATAATTCAAAGTTTACTTTTAGATTTGTATTCCACAAGCACTTCTTCACCCATGACATTTTACGTTCTACTAGTGTTTTCATAAATTTAAGAATTAATATTTCTCCTGAATGCTTTAGGATTAGAATGACAAAATACCTTATTTTCTTCTATTACTCTGCCTATTAACCTGACATGGGAAAAAAAAAAAAAAAAAAACCTGACAATCCTTCGCCTATATGTGCAAAGATCTAAATATTAAAGATAATTATAATCTTACTGTTAGTGGATAAAATTTAAAAGTATGCTGGGAGAAGCTGTATTTTTAAATATGTTTTGAGATATTTGCCCATGTTAATGATGAACATTTTATTTTCCATAATGTCTCTTAGATGTGGATGTGTTCTCTTTCCTTTTTTTTTTTTTTTTGCTTCCACTTCCCAAATTTTCTAATCATTTCTTCTTACCTGGATTTTAATAATGCTCTCCTTTTGGTATTCCCAATTCCAGTTGCTTTACTCTCTGTTGCTCATTTCCACACTTAAAAAACTCTCAACAAATTAAGAATCTACTCACCTTCTCTACTGTGGTTTCTTACTCTATTATCTGGAATTACTTCAATTTTTATTGGATAACTAAATGACCCCTGGGAATCTTAAACTACATGTTACTCCAGGTTATGAAATTTGAAACTCTATATTATTTCTAAATAGCTGCAACACTAGACTCAAAGATACCAGTGATCATGAAGATGATGCAAGACCGGGCAACATTTCTTTCTATTATACACAGGGTCGCCATGAGTTGGAGCTGATTCAAAGACAACTGCTGTTGGTAGGCGCCATAAATTCAGTTCTGACTCATAGCAACCCAGTGGACAACAGAACGAAACACTGCCAGGTCCTGCACCAAACTCACAATTGTTGGTATGCTTGAGCCCATTGTTGTAGCCACAGTGTTAATCTATCTCATTGAGAGTCTTCCTCTCTTTTGCTGACCCTCCACTTCACCAAGCATGATGTCCTTCTCCAGGTACTGGTCATTCCTGATAACATGTTTTATGTATGTAAGATGAAGTCTTGCCATCCTCTCTTCCAAGGAACATTCTGGGTGTACTTCTTCCAAAACAGATTTGTTCATTCTTCTGGCAGTCTATATATTCAATATTCTTTGCCAACACCGTAATTCAAAGACATCAATTCTTCTTTGGTCTTCCTTATTCATTGTCCAGCTTTCACAAGCATATGAGGCAATTAAAAATACCATGGCTTGGGTCAGGCCCACCTTAGTCCTCAAGGTGACATCTTTATTTTTTAATTCTTTCAAGAAGTCTTTTGAAGCAGATTTGCCCGATGCAATAAGTCATTGAATTTCTTGACTGCTGCTTTCATAGAACTTGATTGTGAATTGAAGTAAAATGAAATCCTTGACAACTTCAGTATTTTCTCCATTTATCGTGATGTTGCTTAAGACTCATTATTTCTATAGCATAATGTGTCTTATTGGAATGTGTTACTGAAAGTTTGATTCTTAGTTGTATCAGATTTTCATATAAAATTAGCCACATCTTATAATAGCCTTTGTTTTATTCTTATTAAAGACTATTCAATTCTTTCTTTTAATTAAAAGATGTACACAAGGCGTCAAAAAACACTTTAACAGAAATCTTTTTACATGTCCTTTTTCTAATTGAAACAATTTTGCATTAAATATTTTCAATATGTCAGACTTTTACAGAGGTAACATAAACATTTTAATTTTTCGAACAATAATCTAAATTAAATTAATTTTCATATGGTTTTATTTTCATGGACTGTCTTTCTAAATTTTTGCAGCTATTGTCCGTAAAAAGAATACACTCTGTAGACAATTTTAACTTTCGTGATTTTTTTTCAGCTTTATTACACTATAATTGAACTACAATAAATTATAAATTTTTAAGGTACAAAATTTGATGAGTTTTGACACAGTATACACCCGTGAAACCATAATTAGAATCAAGATAATGAACAGTCCCTTCACACATTTCCTCATGCCTCTCTGTAACCCACCTTTACTTCCATCCTCATCTATAGGTATCCACTGATCTGAGTTCTTCCAATGTATATTAGTTTGAATTGTCTAGAATTTTATATAGAGGGAATAATAAGAGTATATAATTTGTAAACTGATTTCCTTCACTAAACATAATGACTTTGAGATTCATTTATATTGTTAGGTCTATCAATATTTTCAATTCTTCACCATTTATCCTGATGCTGTTTACAGGTCCAGTTGTGAGGGTTTTCATTTTCTGTATTTTCAGGCGTAATCCATATTGAAGGCTGTAGTCTTTGACCCTCATCAGTAAGTGCTTCAAGTTCTCTTAAATTTAGGCAACAAGGCTGTGTCATACACATATGGAAGGTTTTTAATTAGTTTTCCTCCAATCCTGATGTCAAATTCCTTTTTAGGTTATTTCCTTTCAGTAACCAAAACCAAACCAAACCTATTGCCATAGGGTCAATTCCGACTCAGTGACCAGAACTTCTTCATAGCGTTTCCAAGGAGCTGCTGGTAGATTTGAACTGCCGCCCTTTTGGTTAGCAGCCGATTCTTAACCGCTGTGTTACCAGGGCTCCTTTCTTTCAGTGCATAAATATATTATTCTTCTGGTTTTCGACTTTAATGGTTTCTCATGAAAAATTTATGGTTGCTGAAATTATTATTTGCCTGTATAAATTTTGTCATTTTTTTCTAGTTGCTTTTAAGTTTATTATCTTTTGATTTAAAAAATTGTAAAAGAACCAAAATTTGTAGATGCAGAAGTTAGTGAACTCCAAACAGGAAAAAAAGAAATGCAAGACATTCAGGCTTAATTAAACACATCATAATCAAACTTTTTAAAACAAGAGATAATAAACTTAACAGCAGCTAGAAAACAAAATCACAAAATCTATACAGGCAAATAATTTCAGCAACCATAAATTTCTCATGAGAAATGGTTAAAGTCGAAAACCAGAAAAATAATATATTTACATACTCAAAGAAAGGATCCCTGGTGGTGTAGTGGTTAAGTGCCATGGTTGCTAATCAAAAGGTTGGCAGTTCCAATCCACCAGCAGCTCCTTGGAAACCCTATGGGGCAGTTCTGTCCTTTAGGGCCACTATTAGTTGAATTTGACTCGATGGCATTTTTTTTTTTTTTTTTTTTTTTTACAAATTTGGCAAGTCTTCAACCATTTTTTTTAATTCATTTTTTTTTTTCTCACCCAGGATCTTTCAGTTCTTTTTCTGAAACTCCTATTGTGTATAAGTTTGATCTTTTGATTTGTCACATAAGTCCTTGAGTCTATTATTTTTTTTAATCATTTTTCTCTCTTTTAATCAGGTTGGATAATTTATACCAATTTATCTTAAGTTCACTGATTTTTTCCTCTGTCATTATTTTGCTATTAAGGTCATCACTAAGGATTTTTATCTTTTTAATTTCAAATATTGTACTTTTAAAAATATCTTTTTTAATTAACAGAGTTTACTGTTTGAAGAGTTTTGTATTTGCAGAACAATTGAGCAGGTAATACAGAGAGTATCTATATATCCCCCACATTACACAGTTTCCCCTCTTTATATTCATATGGTGCATTTCTTACAACCAATATTAATACGTTCTTATTAGTTAAAGTCCATAGCTTATTCAGATTTTCTTAGCTTTACCTAATGTCCACACTGTTCCAGTGTTCCATCAGAATGCAGCATTGTATTTAGTTGTCATGTCTCCTTAGGCTTTTTTTGACTGTGACAGTTTCTCAGACAGCCTTTGTTTTTGATGACTTTGACAGTTTTGAGGAATATTGGTTAGGTATATTATAGGTTGCCCCACTCATGTTCTTTCTCATGATTAGACTAGGGTTATGGTTTCTTAAAGAGGAAGAGGTAAAGGATCTTTTTCATCACATTGTATCAGAAGTTGTGGGGTGTGGGATCCCTATTTTCTGGGTTATACTGGTCTGGAATGGAGTTTCTATCTCATTAAAGTGGGATAGGGGATGTTGGATTTCGGTCTTGTATCATATACAACAGACTCTCACAGTTTTTACTGAATTTTGGTAGAGTTTATTGAATGAATATTTTTTACTATATGTCCTTATGGTCATTTGTAGAGATTTTAATTTTTTTTTTTTAATAATTTTTGCTCAGAAGTGGAAATGTGGAGCTCCTCACCTCCTCACATGGTCATGTGGAAGTGGAAATCCTAGCGATTCATTTTTATTGCACTATACAAAGGAACTTTCAGGTAGACAGAAAAAAAAAAAAAAAAAAGAAATAATGCTGGTCCTGGTCCTTCACCACAAATAATCTGAAAAGCATTGCTTGAGAAAGTTTTTTTTTTTAATTCTTAACAGTTTTAAATTGGGTCTGCATCAATCAAAGGAGACATCAACTGAATTAAATTGTTTTGACTTTTTTTTTTCTTTCAGTCAAAATTTGTGATTAAAATCTATTTGTAAAAACAACATGGTTATAATAATTTATTTTCAGCTATTAAAAGGAAGGAAGAAAAGACTACTGGACATGACAGATTTTTGAATTTTTATCTTGGTTTTGTCCTTAACTAAATATGACCATGGAGGAAACAATCCCATTTTTGTATTTCATCTCATTCATTTATAAAACAAGGCCGGCTTTGGAGTCTCTTTGCATGGATACTATTTACTATACTGAATCCCAACACAATGTCTTCCTGGTGGATTATACGTACCTCTTATGAAGGTGCAGTAGTGGTCTGTGACTACTTCCAGAGTATCACTTACTCCATTACATCAAGAGTATTTGTTCATTTGACTCATTCATATGCTCTTATCTTGTGAAATCAGAGACTATGTTTTGTGAAGATCTAAAATAATACCTTTTTCCATAACAGAAATTCAACTCAATTTATTAACACTTTTAATATTAACTAAATTGACATTCTGCCATCTATATTCATATTTTCTAAAGCCTACATTTATTATAATTTAATTTTTTTTAGAAATACTTATATCCACTATGCTCTGTATTGTCAACTTTTTCAGAAATTGAATTAAACTCTACGCCCTGCCCTTTTTTAACTGTTCTCTCCTTCATGTTTTCCTAAGATACACGGCTAGACTTTTCTAATAAGAATTACTACTCAGGGAGTTCCAGCAAAATGGCGCTTTATGCAGAAGCACCACACCGTCCCTCCACAGCAAAGATCCAAAAAACTAAGCCAAACAGAGAATACAACAATCCTGAAACCCTAAAACATCAAATGAAGAGATAAAGACCTCAGCCAAGCACCAAATGGAGTGAGAAAACTGAAGAGAATGGAGAGCGAGGAGAGATTCATGCAGAAGTCCCCTACCAGCTAACGCAGTGCGGATCTACCATCTTGGACTCCTATCAGAGACCAGCAAACAGGCCGTACGAGAAAGCAGCCTCACGAGCGTCCAGCAGGAGACAAAACAAACGGTAATTTGCGGTGTGCACTTTCCCACCCCCCACCCCTCTTTGCCCCGGCTCGGCCTCCTCTGCTTCCCGCAGCCACGGTCTCTTGACCAGGAAGCGCCGGCTGCTTGGATTCCACACACCCGACTGGGTGGCTCTCTCGGTGCCATTGGTTGGCTGCTGGTGTTGCTTTTTTCTGCTTCTTTTGATTTCTTCCTTGCCTCTCGCCATCTCCCCCTCCTTTCACTTGAGTGCCTCACTCCATGCGCCATCTTTGCTTCTTCCTGAGGGGCTGTAGAGCTCTTGTAATTCGTGATATACGCTTTCCCACTCTCTACACTTCTTCACCCACACTTGGCCCCTTCTGCTTCCAGCGGACACAGTCTCTTGTCCAGAAACACCAGCCCCCACTAGCTGGCTCTCTGAGTGCCATTTGATGGCTGCTGGTGTTGCTTTCTTTTTTTCTGCTTCTTTTGATTTCTTGCTTGCCTCTCGCCACCTCCCCCTCCTTTCACTCGAGTGACTGGCTCTGTGAGCCATCTTTGCTTATTCCTGAGGGGCTGCGGAGCTCCATTCGAGTGTGGACCTACTTCCCGGTCTGGGCTACCATGCAGATGGGATCCCGGGGATTTTGTTCTTTTGTTTGTTTTGAATTATTTGTTTGTTTTCTTTTCCTTTTCTTGAGTAGGGAGCCCTTTCTGGCCAGGTGATGCTGCATGGCAAGGAGACTCCCCTTCAGCTTCCACAGATGTGCAGAGGGATCCCTGAGGGGATTTCTTTTTTTGTTGGTTTTTTTTTTCTGTTTTTTTGAGGGCCTTTCTTGTTCCTTTTTTTTTTTTTTAATTTGTTTTGTTTTCTTTTCCCTCTATTTCCCTTTTTGTCTTTTTTCATTGCTCAGTTTCTCATCTCTCTATATCTTCCTTCTCTTTCTGTTCCCTGAATACCAGGAGTTGTATACCTCTAGCCAGGCTGTACTGCAACACCTGAGAGCAACTTCCCCAGACCTCATAGCTGCACTGGTGGGATCCCCGGGAACTTTCCGGTTCTTTAACCTTTCTGATTTTTATTTATTCATTCTTTTCTTTTCTTCTTCTTCTTCCCCTTTCAGTTTTTCTCCATTTCATAGTCTCTCATCTCTCCACGCCAACAGCAAGCTCCCCTAGCATTCTTTTTTGTTTGTTAGTATGTTTTTGGCTCCTGCTCCTCTCTCCTCTCTCCTGTATCCATCTTAGCTCCACACATAACAATCTCCCCACTGCATCCTGCCTACATGCACCATGCGCTTGACATCACACAACCAAGCAACACAGGCACGGTCTACTGGAATCTGCCCTGCACTGATTACCGAACAGCTCTGGTGGCTGTAGTAAGTGCCACAAACAACCCGTCCCAGTAACTCCTCTTCAGCTAGACATGCCCTGCTGTACCATATCTGAGTGACAGACACTGACAGTTGGAGAAGGAGGTGAAAAGTATTGAGGGCACAGACGAGCAAAGATCAAAGTACAAACAGTCCGCCTGCTCAGGCATAGTCAAATATTTTTTTTAAAAAGGGATGAAACAAACGAATCTACAACCAATAAATGATAAAAATAACTACTGAATGCCCTGAAAAGAGCAGACAATATCAAAACATTTACAAAAACAGGACAGGATGGTTCCAGTAGGCGTCCAAATTAAAACAACAGATGACTTTCCTGTGGAAGAAAATGCACTAGAAGTACCTGACAGGGAATTCAAATCTCTAATACTCAGAATTCTCCAAGAACTGAGGCAAAAAGCTGACAAACATGAGGAGAAAATAGACAAATTCTTGGAAAATACAGACATAAAATTGGAGGAATTCAGGAAGACAATGCAGGAACAAAATGCCAAAATAAATTCACAACTAGAAATTATACAAAAACAACAATTAGAAATCCAAAAGATAA
>NW_004443953.1:11840782-11892480 GCF_000243295.1 Trichechus manatus latirostris | reverse complement strand
AGGGAACCCAAGATTGAGTAAGGATATTGTTGATGTGTTGTGAGATTGTTAACCATTGTCATAGGGCAACATTTGTAGTAACTGTTAAATGAGAAACTCTTTTGTTCTGTAAGCCTTCATCTTAAGTGAGAATGACAGCACAATTGAAATAGCGTAGTCAAAGTCACTGAACTGTGCATGTAGAAATTTTTGAAATGGTGTATCTTTGGCTATGTGTATTTTCACCAAAAAAAAAAAGGTTGAGAAGTTAGAGGGTTAATATGTTGTGGGGTTGTTAACCAATGTCATAAAACAGCACGTGTACTACTGTTTCATGAGAAACCATTTGTTCTGTAAGCCTTCACCTGAATTACAATTAAAGAAAAAAAAAAAAGAATTACTACTCAGCTGTGCTATGGATAAAGGCTGTATTTTCCCAGCTTTCAGATAAATGGTTAGAAAGGACAAACAGAAAAAGTTCAAAGGAACAAGCAGAGGTTATTCAGCCAGGACTTGAAGCAAAAGTATTTTTTTAGTAGGTAACCATGTTGTAGGATCACAATGAAACAGAATTTAAACTTTGCAACTCAGGAAACTCAACTTAGAGGGTAAATTCAAAAGTTGATCAGACATCCTGTTGCTGAAAGAAACTGGTATGCATATATATGTATATTGCTGTTGTTAGGTGCCTTTTAGCCAGTTCCGACTCATAGCAACCCTATAGGACATAGTAGTGCTGCCCCATAGAGTTTCCAAGGAGTGGCTGGTGGATTTGAACTGCCAACCTTTTGGTTAGCAGCCGAGCTCTTCACCACTACACCACCAGGGCTCCTTGTATGTGTATATAAATATATATCTATACATATATATCTTATTCAATTATGTAGTGTTCAATGAATGACTAAACAAAAATGTGCTAGCATGGATGCTAATCTGTAGCACATTCTTTAAAAATATATCAAAGCTAAACCTATTATATTTACACTTTAGTGCATAAACGTATTCATTTGTCTCTGAGTTTGTTTAATTCAAGAACCGTTTCCTAGGTGTGTTTTGTTCCTTCCTTCAATTCTTTCATTGGCTGATATTCATATGGAAATACTACAGCCATATATTGAAATAGGTTTTCTTATTCCATGTCTTTTTATTTTTCATAAAAGGAAACTGTCCTCCTCTGTTAACTGTCAAAGCATTTTATCTTTCCCTAGCTAATAATGAGCACTATCTTCAGTTTCTTCATAAATATTTTAGACCTTCAATTCTCCAGTGACCAATCCTTATTAAAAGGTATACAATGACATTACTGAAATATTGCTGAAATTTTCTTACATGCTTATAATTTCAGCTTTGCAAAGTGTAATTCATAAACTATTTCCTTCCCTTTAGATGGAGATTTAATGGAATTACACTTGAAAGTTATGCATTAACTAATTTTGTTACAATTCATTGACTAAAACATATTGTTTTTATAGTACATTTTTACCAGATTCATTCTGTACTATATTGCAATGCATCTGTATGAAGAGCTAGAAGAAATTGTTCAGTTTCTGTAGAAGACAACTTTCTCCTAAGAAATGTGTTCATCCTATTGACTGTGATCATCCTATATCTGATTGTGTTTGACCTTTCTGTTAGGAAAGTCAACTAAATTTGTGGCCCACTTCCAGCCATTACATGTAAGTTTAGGTATTTCATTTGACTTCTTCTGATGTTCCCCACATAATTATTATTGAAGATATTTTAATGTGTGTATTTTTAAGTTTTCAAAATAATTATTAAATTCAGATAGTTACTGAAAGTTTATTGAAAACTATAATATTTCTTCAAATATGTAGAGAATGTCATTCCCAGAAATTCAAAATTATGCTCAGATGATTGCTTTCAAGAGAGTAAAACCAAAAGGCAGAGATTGCTGATTGGCATCTAAACTTCATACACATAGGCCAAAAACCTTACTGATCAACGCAGTGCTGTGCAGGATGAAAAAAAATGTTATTCTATTCTTCAATTAACTTGATAAGGAGGGCAATTTGACTGTAACTAGACTAACTGGGTTTGCAGTCAAACTCTACCACTTAAGTTACTTAACCTTCCTGTCCTTGGTTATTACGTCTATAAAATTAGAATAATAGGAAGGCCTACCTCATAAGATTTTTATGAGAATTAAATGTGTTAATACATATGCTTACTGTGAGATAAGAACTAAATAGGTTTTAATATTGTTGGTTAAGAGAAATGTGGAATAATTAGTGAAACATGTAACTTGGCAGCATACAAGTCCCTGCTGAATTGGTGGTGGTACATAGTATGTTTTTGATTGACATCATGAGATAAAGAGAAATATTCTAATTATGTGAAATAATAATTTCAGTTTGGCCTAAGTAGAACATTTTACTATCATTTTAAATTTAAAAATTTATAACAGGTACACTGTATATTAATTCATTTTAAAATTAGTTTAAAAAAGTGGACAAATTTTGAACATTTGAATTAGCATCTTATCCTTTTTCTATGTAATCGGCCCTCCAGATTTTCAGGTTCTGCATCCATGGTTTCAACCAATAACAGATCAAAAATATTTAAAAAAAGAAAAAAAATTACATTGTTGCTGACGTGTACTATGTAGTTAGGCCTACGATGGTTGTGTCTTTACTGAATATGTACAGATTCTTTTTTTCTTGTCATTATTGCCTAAACAATACAGTATAACAACTATTTACATAAATTTACATTGTAAAGATAACTAACCTAGAGATGATTTAAAGAATACAAAGAATGTGCGTAGGTTATATACAAATCCTACACCTTTTTATATAAGGGGCTTGAGCAGCTACAGATTTTGGTAACTGAGGAGGGTCCTGGAAGCCAGGACTCTTGTTTTTATAAATTATATTAGCACTTTATTCAGAGAATAGATCAAGTTTGGTTATTGATTCTGTTTCTGTTATCTTCACAAGAGCCAACATTTGAAATCATCGCATAAAGTGTGCTCTATGAAATGATAGATTTTTGTTAATATTTCATGGATTTAAATCAGCTGTTTTTGACTTTAAAATAATGTCGTTTTCTTCCAAGTTTTGATTAGAAAAATTGTATAACGGTTGTTCGCAACTAGTAGAAGTCACAAAGACTGCTTACGGCCACATAATTTGACTCTCAGCATGTTAAGGATTCCTTAAAGAAATCGAAACCAACTTAAATATAATATGAAAGTACTTATTATAAAAAACGGTTGTGAAAGCTCCATGAAGTTTAATCCTACTCTAATTTTATGTGTTTTATGCTGTAATTTTTGAGAAACTTGCTTAGGTTTAGGGGAAAAAAAAAAGTCTTATTGAAATAAAGATAATGACTCACATTGAATAATTTCCTCTCTTCCAAATAAATCATGGTAATTGAAAATTGTAACTTTAGTGGTTAAGTTTAACTGTCTTTAAAATGATTTTTTCATTGTTGACTAACTATTCAAATAAGCTCTGATTTGGAACAATCATCCTTTTAAAGACCTTAGATAAATATTACAAGGTGCCATGTATCTGCATTCGCAGTTTGATTATTTGTATCTACAGTCTGGCTGTCAGAATGAAGAGCAGTATCATACTGGTCTTTCTGAAGCCATTCTGATTTGGACAAAAGGTTAGTATTAAAACCCCTTGTGTCCAATTTACACACGTAACATTCCTGGACTCTTTAAGATGTAACTTTCCAAATGTCTAAAAATTAAGCTAACATTGTCAACCTCCTTCTCCAGAAAACACAGACACACACATTTATTAACTGTTAAAAAATTGAATAGGAGAGCAAATAGGTCCCATCACATGGAATGGTGAAGGTTGTGTATACACTCTGAGGCACTCTTGCTAGAAAAGCTGTGCTCCGCTCTGGAGGTTCCCATTCTGTAAACAGGCTGACAGCTGGCTAAGTTCTGCTTGGCCACATAGCTGCCCAGGAGCCCAGCTGCCTGTTTCTGGGGATGTGGCCAGCAGGAGGACTGATGATATTTTAGTTAATCAAATTTCACACAGGCCAGTAAGTTTGATTCTGTAGCGCCTACGCAAAATCCTGCCAAGTCCACTTTGTGTAAGTCCTGAGCTGTGATCTTAAAAAGCTGCTTCAACTGCTTCCTCAGGCAAAGGTTTTCTAGCGGCAAGTCCTTACGGATAAGGGATACTTTGTTATTAATTTTTCAAACACTAGAGAACATATCAAAAGTGGAGTAGTGGCAGGGGGCAAGTGTAATGTATATTTCTGATCAGTCAGGAGACAGACTTCTAGTCACAAGAAAACTCGGTATAGTCAAGTTAGCATGTAATGAGATGGTATCTCCTTATTTTATCTTTAAAAAAAAAACCTGATTCTGACTCACAATGACCCTGTAGGACAGAGTAGAACTGCCTCATAGGGTTTCCAAGGAGTGGCTGATGGATTCGAACTGCTGACTTCTTGTTTAGCAGCCAAGTTCTTAGCCACTGTGCCACTAGGGCTCTATTTTACCTTTAGGTGAGGTAAAAGCCAACTGGTTCTCTGAATATAGGAATGCTCCCTTTACAGTGCAGCCCACAGCCCAAGGTCAAGTGTTGAGTATTTGAATACATGGTCAGCAGTGTTGCAATGTGCCGATAACCATGGATGAGTTCATGGAGAAAACACATTCTTGTTGGGACCATATTATATCTATGTCAAAGCATTTATCTAGCAAAATGACAAGCTCTGCTTGACCAACATTTTATGCAATATATACAAGCAGTCTAATTAAAACACAGCTGAAAAGTGTCCCTCTTCCATTTCCATTGCTGCTCCCATGGCCTAGGCTTCAAGAGTCGTGGGAGTTTCAGCTCTCTGTAAATCCCTGACATTGTCATCTAAACAAGGCCAGGCTAGCCTGCTCAATGATAAGTGATAAGTACCCCAGTCATCACAGCTGATAGGCAACCAATAGCCATACACAAGTGTGAAGTCATTCTAAAAGAGTCACCCTCAGCCGACCTGCCAACTGACCACAGATCTACGAAGGGGCCCAGCTGGAATTAGCCGACCCTGGCCCAAATTATCAAAACTGCCAAAAATGACCTCTAGCAATAGCAAATGTCTTTTGTTTTAACACAGTGCTATTGGTGGTTCCTTGTATAGTAAAAGCTAACCGATTCAGTTTGGAAAGATTCTTTGAAACATAAACTGTTTAACTTGTGTGTGTGTGTGTGTGTGTGTGTGTGTGTGTGTGTGTGTTTCCCAGTGATTCCCAACCATCTGTGGAAATTTTGTAAATACAGATTTGTTATCCCTCCTCCAAGATATTGTGATGCAGTAACTTGGGTAAAGCCCAGAAACATTTAAAATAAAAAAAATTTAAACTGTCTCTGATGATTCTTAGCATAGTCAGACTTGAGAAGTGGTGTTTTGATTTTGTGTATGTGTGTGTGTCCTTCAGTATTACCGTTGTTGTTAGGGTGCCGTCGAGTCAGTTCTGACTCATAGCAACTCTTTGTACAATAGAACAAAACACGGACCAGTCCTTCACCATCCTCACAATTGTTGCTACATTTGAGCCACTGTTGCAGCCACAGTGTCAATCCATGTCATTGAAGGTCTTCCTCTTTTTCGCTCACCCTCTATTTTACTATGCATGATGTTCTTCTGTAGGGACCGATCCCTCCTGATAACATGTCCAAAGTATGGGAGACAAAGTCTTGCCATCCTTGCTTCTAAGGAGCATTCTGGTACTTCAGTAGTATTTATAAAATTGTCCAGGTTTATTCAAGTATAATACACATAAAATAAAATTCACCCATTTTAAGTGTACATTGTGATGAAAACTGGTGATTCTATACAACCTGTGACTACTACAGATTTCAAGTTATAGAACAGTTCCATTATCCTAAAAAATATTCAAGACATAATAGTTTCCTCACCTTGTAAGATCTCCTTCTGCCTCTTTGCAGTTAACCACTTTCTTTTGATCCTCAACCCCATGAAAAAGTAGTCTGCTATAGCATTATTTTTTTTAATAGAATTTCATGTGAATAGAATCATAATATATGTAGCTGTTTGTGTTTGGCATCTTTATCATAAAATATTTTTTAGATTAATCCATGCTGTTGTGTGTAGTAATGTTTATTTCCTTTTTGTTGCTGAGTAGTATTCTGCAGTGTGGGTATGCCGCAATTTGTATATCCATTTGCCAACTGATAAAAATTGGGATTATTTCCAGATTTGGGATATTATGAATAATACTGTTTTGTACATTCACATAAAAACCTTTGTATGTATATATAGTTTTATTTCTTGCTAAATACTTAAGAGCATACTTGCTGGGTCATACGTAGCCTTCTGTATGGATTACACCTTAATATAAAGAAAACAAAAATCCTCACAACTGGACCAATAAGCAACACCATAATGAAATGAAAGAATACTGAAGTTGTCAAGGATTTCATTTTACTTGGATCCACAACCAACATCCATAGAAGCATCAGTCAAGAAATCAAACGATGTATTGCGTTGGGCAAATCTGCTGCAGAAGACCTTTTTAAAGTGTGGAAAACTAAGGATATCACTTTGAGGACTAAGGTGTACCAGACCCAAGCCATGATATATTTTCAATTGCCTCATATGCATGTGAAAGCTGGGACAATGGATAAGGAAGACCCTTTGAATTATGGGGTTGGCAAAGAATATTGACTATACGATGGACTGCCAGAAGAACAAGCAAGTCTAATTTGGAAGTGGTAAGACTAGAGTGCTCCTTGGAAGTGAGTATGGCCAGACTTTGTCTCATGTACTTCGGACATTTTATCAGGAGGAACCAGTCCCTGGAGAAGGACATAATGCTTAGTAAGGTAGAGGGTCAGCAAAAAAGGGGAAGACCCTTGACGAAATAGATTGACACAGTGGCTGCAACAATGGGCTCAAACATAGCAACAGTTGTGAGGAAGGCGCAGGACTGGGCAGTGTTTCATTCTGTTGTTCACAGGGTGTCTACGAGTCAGAACCGCCTCCTTAGCCCCTAAGAACAATAGCGTAATAATTGTATGCTTAACTTTGAAAACAAAATTCTTCCAAATGTTACACAAAGTGGTTATATCATTTTGCATTTGCACTAGTAACATATGAAAGTCCCAGTTGTTTCACTACTTGGTATTTTCTTAAATTTTAACTCTAGCCATGCTAGTGGGTTGTGTAGTGGTATCTCATTATGGTTTTCATTAACAATTCTGTGATGATCAATGACATTGAGAATATTGTCATGGGTTTATTGGCATTTATAAACATCTTTTTTTGTGAAGTGCCTATTCATATGTGTTTTTGAATTGGATTATTTGTCTTATTATTGAGTAATAAGAGTTCTTTTATATGTTTTACAAATATTTTTCAAGCCCATTGCTTGCTTTTTTATTGTCTTGTGTCCTTAAAAAGTTATTAATTTTAATGAATTCTGTTTTACTCACCTAGTGCTGCTATAACAGAAATACCACAAGTGGATGGCTTCAACAAAGAGAAATTTATTCTCTCACAGTTTAGGAGGCTAGAAGTCCAAATTCAAGGTGCCAGCTCTAGTAGAAGACTCTCTCTCTGTTGGTTCAGGGAGAAAGTCCTTGTCATCAATCTTCCCCTGGTCTATGAGCTTCTCAATCCAGGGACTCTAGGTCTAAAGGATGTGCTCTGCCCCCAGCGCTGCTTTCTTGGTGGCATGAGGTCCCCCTCTCTCCCTGTTTGATTCTCTTTTACATCTCAAAGGAGATTGACTCAAGATACAACCTAATTTTGTGGATTGAGTCCTGCCTCATTAAGGTAACTGCCTCTAATCCTGCCTCATTAACATCATAGAGGTAGGATTTACAACATTTAGGGAAATTACATCAGACAATCACACACTAATGGGAATCATGGCCTAACCAAGTTGACACACATTTTTGGGAGTCACAATTCAATCTATAGCAGAGTCTATTTGTTATTTCTGTTTGTTTCATGGTTCATACTTTCTGAGTTTTGATGGATAGATCTTTCCCTTACTTCATGTAACAAAGATTTGTTTTCTTATTTTTTTCATAGAAGTTTAATACTTCAGCTCTTATGTTTACATCTATACTACATTTACATCTATACTACATTTAATTTTTGTGTATGATTTGAATTAGGGTCATAGTTTATTTATGTTTTTCATACAATCACCCAGTTTTCAGTACTATTTTTTGCAAAGACTACCTATTCTGTAACATTGATCTATATATCTATCCTTTCTCAATACATACAATACTATCTTTAATATTCTAATTAAATCTTGAAAGGAAGAATTTTAAGTCCTCCAATCTCATCCTTTGGTTTCAGATTGTTTTCACTATTTTGGCTTCTTTATCTTTCAATATAAATTTTAAAACCATCTTGTAAATTTCTTCAAAATAACCCTATTTCAATTTTGACTGGTATTATTGATTAGAATCTATTGATTAATTTGGGGAGGGGAGAATTGCCATCTGTCTTAGTTATCTAGTGCTGCTACAACAGAAATACCACAAGTGGATGGCTTTAACAAAGAGAAATTTATTTCCTCACGGTTAAAGTAGGCTAAAAGTCCAAATTCAGGACGTCAGCTCCAGGGGAAGGCTTTTTCTCTCTGTCGGCCTTCTTCTCTTGGGTGTTCCCCTGGACTAGGAGCTTCTCTGAGCAGGGACCCCTGTCCAAAGGATGCACTCTGCTCCTAGCACTGCTTTCTTGATGGTATGAGGTCCCCCTGTCTCACTGCTCCCTTCTGTCTTTTGTACCTCAAGAGATTGCCACAGGACACAATCCAATCTTGTAGATCCAGTCCTGCCTTACTAACACAACTGCCACCCATCCTCCCTCATTAACATCATAGAGGAAGGTTTACAACATACAGGAAAATCACACAGTACCAGGAATCATGGCCTAGCCAAATTGATACACACATTTTTTGGGGGACATAATTCAAACCATGACACCATCTATAACAATGCAGAGTCTTCCAAGCCATAAATATGGTATATCTCTTCATTTATTTAGGTCTGTTTAATTTCTCTTTGCCATTTTTTGAATTTTCAGAAAAGAGATCTTCCACATGGTTTGTTACATTTATTCCTAAATATTTTAATAGTATTGCCCAGTAGTGCAATGGTGGGATTGTATGGTAGTAGCATATTTAGCTAAGAAACCGCCAAACATTTTCCAGAGTTGTTGTACCATATTACATTCCAACTAGCAGTGTATGAGTGATCCAGTTTCTCTGCCAGCTGCAATTATTTTACTATCCCTTTGTTATCAGGAGCTGTGCAGAGAAAGGGATGGCCCAGAATTGTTGTGGAAGTTCAGCTCCTCACATCATCCTAGAATCTTACCCATGGGTGAATACCAGCTGCTAGTTATGTGAAAAATTACTGATTAATAATTAACAAAGCTTAAAATTAGTTTGTTTTAAAAAAGAAGGCACATCCTCGTTAATTCTCAACAACTAACTTATTAATGCTTGGTTTTACTACAAAAGCACATCCAAGGAAGAAGGCAAAAATTATTCTTATCTCTGTAATTAAAAAAAAAAAAAATCCTGTATGCTAGTGCCAACCTGAAAATCAGTATCAATATCAAATATTAATCTCCCTTGCATTCTCCAAATATCTCTAAGAATGAGAATTTGGGAACGATGATGATGAATTAAATACTCCTGCAATGCGAAGATAAATACTAGTTGTTTTCAAGGATGTAATACATCTTGGAGTTGGCTTTTTTCTTTCTATAAAAGTGAAATAGTTACTAACCAAGCAGAGCATGCATAGCTTTTATTATTTAGATAACTGAGCTAGGTTTAAATGTCACTCAGGAATGCTTACAACATATGGCATTGATAGATGAAAAAGAAAATTACCATTTTAAGTTGATCTCTTCTATCTAAACCAGGGCTGTCTTGAGAGAGTTTAGGTAACTACTTAAATTATTCATCATTAAAGAACTTCAAACTCTAAATAATCTGACTTTAAGTTGTCTTACATTTAGGAACTGTGTTTTGTAAGAAAAGTTAAAACTCACTAAAACGTAGTAAAATATGGTAAAGTGATTTATATAATTGTTTTGAATTTTTCTTATCTTAATGTGATTCAAATTTATTCCTAACAATATTCTTTAAATAATCTGTCTTATTTTATCACTGTTAATTGAAAAGAAGACCTCTCTGGAAGCTTACATTTATTATTTTTCAATTTCTGAATTTCCTGTTGGATATATTTGGCAGTGGAGGGTCCTTGCTTTCCTCCACTATTTCTAGGATTAAGTTCTATCACAGCAAATATTATGTTTGCAAAAAATAGACCCTACATTTTCATAATGCACATAGAATTTATTTTAGTTTATCAGGTCTAACTAATGGGTTTATCCCCAATCAAGGTGGATTTACCTGACAATATATAGGCACAGTGGATAACAGCTCAGCTACTAATCAAAAGGTTGGCAGTTCGAATCCACCAGCCGCTCCTTGGAAACCCTATGGGGCAGTTCTACTCTGTCCTATAGGGGTGCTATGAGTCAAAATCGACTCGACAGCAACCCTTTTTTTTGTTTTTAATAAATGTATACATACACATGCACACATACACTTTTGGGCTCTTTCATGCTAATATAATTTTTATATTATTTAATTCATTTAAATTTATTCACATTAATAATTTTCCTTATAACCTTATAATATATATTAAATATTTTAAATTTTGTTAGACATTGAAAAAGAAGTAAAGACTGAAGGAAGGTAGAGAAATTTAAATTATTAAGCATCTACTACCTACTCGTATCTGTGCCAGGCATTTTACATAAGTCATTGGAATTTATATAGGACATAATCTTTAATTGGTATGCCCTGTGGTAATTAAAGTATGCTTTGGGGGGAATTAAAAGCTATTTTTATCTTAATGGAACTAGCCTCTACATAATTTCTTTTTTTTTTTCTTTTTTTCTGTTGTTGTTGAGTTGATTCTGACTCAGGGTGACCTTCATGGTGACAATGGAGTAGAACTGTGTTTCACAGGGTTTTTAATGCCTGATTGTTTTTCAAAAGTAGATTGCTAGGCCTTTCTTCTGAGGTACGTCTGAGTGGGCTGCAATCGCCAACCTTTTGGTTAGCAGTCCAGCATGTTAACCATTTATACCACCCAGGCACTCCTGTACATATTCCTGTTAAATAATTAACTCTTTTTGTACAAATTTGTCTTTGCAAAACTATGTTAGCATAAACCTCACAAAATGAATAAAAATCATAGTTAGAAAGCAATTTCTAAAATTATAAATCATAAGTGTGCAAATGTGTGTATATACATATACAAGTGTGAAATACCAGTGAGACTCATTATCATTTTCTAAAAATAAATAACGAAAAACAAAAGCACTCCTATTATATATACATTTCTATTTCTTTGTAGCCATTTATAGGCTGGCTTAAAATGAAAATACATAGCTTAACAAATAGAATCAATATATAATATTTTGCCATTTCGAATACTTATTTTTGATTTTGTTAAATAACAAAAAATAAAACTAAATTAATGGTTTAATATCTAATTCTTGGTTTTTGCTTCATGTTCTTCTACAACTTCACTGTACAATATGATATCCACTAACCACCTGTGGGTATTTAAATTTCAATTTAATTAAAATTAAATAAAATTTCACAATTTCTGTTATGCTCAGAACAGAACCCTCTCAACTCCAACAACAAAAAAGAAGTGAAAACTACTTATGAATTTTAATTACTACTTATGGCTTCACAGTTTGTGTGTGTGTGTGTGTAATGTTACTTAAACAGAAATTTCTAACACTCCAGATGTTAATAAAAACCTAAGGTAATTCAGGATCTTAATTTCATATGTGGAGAAACAGTCATAAAATAAAATATATTTCAAAGATTATAAATTTAGTTTGTGGCAAGATTACAGGTAAATCCAAAATTACTTGACTTATTATATCTATTCTACCTTGCATTTCACATTTTATTTGTGGTTTAGTTAAACCCAAAGTCTACAAAATTCTTGTGCGTATACCAGTTTGCCATAACTTTTGTGAAAATCTACTTTCTATATTCTCTAGGTATGTTGGCTCCAGTAAACTTGTCTTTTATTTTGAGGATTTTAAAATTAAATGAAATTTTAATATTTTATTTAGGAATGTATTTTTAAATCTGTGTTTTACTTTAATTTCATCCAGGGTTTTTGGAAAATACGTAGTTATACTTTCCAAAGTATAGTATCGAGAGAAAAAAGGAACAAAAGAAGGGGAAGATTTTTACTAAATCTGTGTGCCAATTATAGGCCCAAGTACTACTCCAAGAGGGGCAAATATACTAACCTTTTGACTCAGAGGGAAGATTAACCAGAAGACCATGTTCATGATTATAATGTGCAAAAGAAAAGGGAACTTGAATGCACAAACAATAGCATCCATCATTCAACTGCAAATGCAACGAGACAATATATAGTAATTGTCTTTAGATTGTTTACAATTGAATAAAAGGACACGAAAACTTTAGCAGACAGATTAACAAAGTAAATGATTAAACATAAAGTTGTGTTCTTCCTCTGTACTATTATATAACTTATGCCTTGCTTACAAGATGAATTATTTGTCATTTAATCATTCACTTGTTATTTAGTCTTTTAGTCTCTTCTAGAATTTGAAATCTTTGAGGCTAGGGTATATATGGTCTATGATTGTTTCCCCAGTCCCTGACTCATTACAAGCTGACAATTAAATGGCTGCTTTTATAATTTTTTTATAAAGGAAAAAATAATGCCCAATAAATAGGTGGGATTTGTTACGTATTAAAGACACATATGAGAAAAATGCTCAATACAAGCCTAGAAATCCTCTAAAAAATAGAAGTCTGAAGAAAGAGAGGAACAAAAAAAGAAGACCTAAAAGTAGGGACTGATAATACTGACGGAAAACCACAGATATATAGTATCCTGGAAATTAATAGGGAAGAATTTGTCAAGAAAGAAGTTACCCAGTAAAATGCTGTCGAGAAGTAAACAAGGTTGATCTCTGATAAGTGCTCATTGAATTGGAGCTAATTGCTAATGCAAACATGGAAGGAATGGTTACTCTTCAAAAGCACAGTTTCACTAAAGGATTAAATTATCATAATGTGGGAATGAAATTAATCATTCCAATTAATAATATAAAATAAATGGACTGTACTAAAGGCAAACCTTGGGAAAATAAATTATTTGAAGATTAGGCAGCTCACATGAAAAACAATAAAAATGGCTAAAAAGTAGAGAAAAGCAAAAGATATTCCTATGGAAACTGATGTAAGAGAGAATTTCATGAAGAATATGTTCACTAGTGTTCGCACCACATGTAAGTCAAGTAATATAAGGATAAAGGATATTCACTGGATTTGGCAACTAGACTTCTCATACATTTGAAAGAAAACTCCAGTGCAATCTGTAATTATATACTGCCAAGAGAGTAAAGAGCACATATATAATAGACCTGAGAGAGATTCACCAGCAAGCATGTGCATCACTAACTCTATTTCATTTCAGAATGACCAAAAAGAAATGGTTTCTGAGGAAAAAAGGCACCTTAATTTGAAGATTGTGTAAAGATCATCAATTACTTTCAAGAGATTCCGATATAAGAATATAGCATTTTTCCAAAGTTTGTCTAATGATCTTAGATTTTGTACTTGAACCAGAGTTTCTACACCATTTGGGGCCGTAGTGACTGGCCACTTGTCATTATATCATGGACATAGATTTCAACTGTCATGTATGTCTAGTAGAAGTTCGATTTACCTTTCTGGAGGAAATACATCTGGAGATTTCACTGGACAGAATTGTAAGAACTGAGATCACCTGCTTCATCATAACTTAACAGTAGGGATTGAGAACTGAGATCACCTGTGTCAACATACTTTAACTGTTGGCTCCAGGAAATTCTTGCCCCAGGAGATGAGACTAGAATCCAATAAATAACTTTACTGTTTACTTCATGAAATTCTTGCAAACAATTTTATTCAGGCAAAAGTTTGCTTATCTGGGCAAACAGTTCTCTTATCATGATCACATTACCATGTTTACCATTCCTAAATTATTGTACTAATTTTCCTCCATCTCAAAACTTCCTTAAAGGGCCTCTCATAACCAGTTATACCCAGATCTCAAAATCCTGCAAACACCTTTTCCTAAATTACTCCTTTTGAGAAACTACCAAGATTATCAAGGTGGTGTTTTCCCTTACTGAACTAAGTTTTATAAACAACTTTCCTTGATCAACAGAGGTTTTTCTAGTGTCTCTGTAAGGAAAGTTAACCTGCTTGATGGTATATTATAGAAACCCAAAAAATCAAACACAACAATCAATCCTTAAGTTTGATAAAGCAGATACAGATACCTTCTTACCTCCCTCAATAAAAATATAGTTTTAATTTAGATTATCACAATCTAAATCATCTGCTGAGATATTACTCCTTGTTCCAGATTACCAAACACACAGTCAGTTGAGTGTAAATTATAATTTTACTAATGAAAATAAAAACTGTAAGGTAGATTGTAAATTATTAATAATTACCCTTTATCTTCCAGGAAAATTTTTATCCTGTCTATGTTTGAAAATTAAATATTAAGAGATACACTTAGGATTTTAAGAGCTCTGTTGGTGCAGTGGTTAAGGGCTAGGCTGCTTTTTGAAAGGTTGGAGGTTAGAACCCTTTTGCTGCTCCATGGGAGAGGGATGTGGCAGTCTGCATTTGCAAAGATTACAAATTTGGGAACCCTATGGGGCAGTTCTACTTTGTCCTAGAGGGTCACTATTAGTTGGAATTGACTCAATGGCAACGGGAGTGATTATTTTAAATGGATATGTATCTATTCCTATCTATCCCTATGTCTGTTTATACCTATATATAAGTATATATATTTTATTTATATTGCTACATTTCAAGCTACTACTCTGTCCATACTTGCACATATTAACCCTAATCACTAATAAACTTTGGTCTCTATACACTTGATTGTTTTTGATATTTTATAAAAGTAGGACAGGCCGGAAAGAGGCAGAAAGGGAAACTCATTGCTCAGAGAACGCTAAGCTTCTGTTAGGAGTAATGGAAAAATTTGGAAACAGATAGTGGTGATGATTGAACAGCATGAGGATCAAATATGATTTCAAAACAAAATAAGTGACATGACATTTAATAAGGTAAATAATTGGTTGTACTATGAGATTTATTTTGTAAAGGTAATTTTCTACAAAAAAAAAACCACACAGCACACTCTTTCTAGTATACCACAGAGGCTTAAATGACCTTGGATGCGAAAAACAAACTGGGAAGTCAATCCTGTCATGTTTAGTTTCACAGCCACATAAAATATAATAAAATGTCAGCACAACAGTTTGTATGCTAATAATATCAAGTTCCAATAAAATGTTTGGAGTGCAACATTGAATTATGGGATACTGATTTTTATCAGATTTGATTTTTCTCTTGAGAGATTTGATAGAACCATCAGACACAGTCATAGTTTGAGTCTGAACTCTATTTTTTTAATTTATTTTTTTAAAACTTCCATTCATTTTATGTCTGATTTGTGAAATAAAAATATAAAACCATGAAAAAAGTTAGTAACTGAGATATTTTAAGAAGTCTACTTTGTATAATTTATTTTCCTATTTTAATAACAGCACAGTACATTGGCTAACAGCAGGAAATCCATCCTCTGTCCCAGAGATATCACATCCAAACAGCATTTGATTATAATAAAGCCAGTTCATTAAGAAGAAAATACTGAAAACTTTCACATATTTGAAATCAGAGTAGAGATATTTTTCTTTATTATCTCCACTTTAATAAGTTAATATATAACACAATTCACAAACATGATGTGAAGATTTATGAATCAAAATATAAATAATTAAATTATAAATCAATGAGCATTAAAATGTATAATCCAGATAATTTCTGTATTTGTGCTATATTTTTCATTCTGCAATGGCTTTAGTTTTTCTTTTTTTCAGGGTAAGCTTTTATTAGACACTTATTGAACAAATTATACATGTCAAACTAATTAGAAAACATTTTTTTCTTATCATGTTCAAATAAAATATATTAAGCAGAAATGGTATTTTTGGTTTAAAATTGCTATTTTAAAATTGTATATAAAATTAATGTTACTGTCAATACGTTTCTGAGTCCAATCTGCTAGCTATTGAGGCATGCAGTACGTTCTTATATTTTGTTAACCACTGAGCCACCAGGGCTCCCATGGAATACTAGAGAGGTGTTAAACATAATGGCATGATATTAAAAACAATGGCATAAAGAAGGAATATGAGTTTAAAGTGAAATATGGGTTTGAAATTTTTTACCTATTATTTATAGCTGGGGAACCTTAAGTAAAAGAGCCCTGGTGGTGCAACTGGTAAGTGCTCTTAACCAAAAGTTTGGTGGTTCAAACTCACCCAGCAGCTCCTAGGGAAAAAGACATGGTGATCTACTCCTGTAAAAATTACAGTTAGGAAACCCTATGTGGGGCAGTTCTATTCTGTCACATGGGTCATTATAAGTCGAAATTGCCTCAATGGCACCCAAAAACAACAACCTTAAGAAAAAATCAGACCAGGCTGCTGCAGTCGAGTCAATTCTGACTTGTACTTTTGGTGCCTTCTAGTAAATTCCTGGAACGTTCAGATGCACCGTATTAGGTTTTCTTGAGGATTAAATTAGACGGCATATATAAAAGTCTTAGTTTTGACGATAAGGTGGGTGATCAATAAATTGTTGATTTCTTTGCCTTGTCTGTATACATATTCAATTGTTATGCATATCCTTGTTAGACTATAATCTCTGAAAAACTAACAACCGTATCTTTGAGACCACAACACCTATCCAAACGATTTGCATAGAGCAAATTGCCGATATATTTTTTTTTTTATGGTAGAATAAGAATATAATAAATAAATAAATAATAAGCGAATCTTGTTCTTTAACCATTTGAATGCTCAGAAGAGACATTTAGTGAAATTAAATTATTTTAAATAGGAGCTTTGGTGACGCAGTGGTTAAGCATCAAAAGATCAGAGGTTCGAACCCATCTAGCGGCTCTGAGGGAGAAAGATGTGGCAGTTTGCTTTAGTAAAGATTTACAGCTTTGGAAACCCTATGGGACAGTTCTGCTCTGTCCTATAGGGTCACTTTGAGTCGGCATTGATTCGATCGACATCGACTTAACGGCAACTGTTAATGGATGGATTTTTCACCAAGCATTATTTTTGGATTGGCTTGATTACTTCGGAAAGTTCAATCACTGGCTGTTACTGATTCATAATTAGAGCTTGCTCAAGTACTCTTCATTTTTCTCTCTTTCTCTATCTTGTTTTCATTTCCTCAGAACGCTCCCTCCTGTTCTAGACAATTTCTACAAAAGCTTAGGGTGTGTGTTAAGGTTAATATTCCTTCAGGTCACAGAAACTTTCTCTCTGGCTTGATCATCATCCTGAATCTGCCATGGACAAATATAATTATTCTCATTCTTGAACTCATTTTATCCTAGGTGAATATATTAAAACTTGGGACCAACGTCATAACAAATAATGTATTTATTTTCTAACTTCGTATTCTGGGCACTTATTTCCTGAATAATGACTTTCTGTTCTGGACACTTATTTCCTAAAAAGACATCATGAGGAAGAGTGGCTTGCACAAAACAAGAATATGCTGTTAATGAGGTCTAGAACCATCTATTCTCAACACTATCCAAATATAAAACTGGAAAATAAAATGTGGTGGAACATATTTTATCTAATAATCTCAGATACTTGATGCTTCCAATTATTGCCATTGTCATGTTGGTGTGGTCTGATGCTTTAACCAGGTATGTTTGCCAAGTCAGAACACAAGAAGCTTACTGAAAATGCAGTATCTGCCATGATTAAACAAGATTAAGTTAGAGCCTATTTATTTTATGAGAAATACAATACATTCCACAGAGTACTTTGCAGGAGACACTTAAGATGCCCAGGCTGAAAGAGAAATGTGAAGAAGTAACTCAAGGTGTGAACAAGAAGTCAACAATAGTGGATTTTCTTAAACCTTTGCTTTGTAATCTGTTTTGCTTTAATCTCCTCCTCAATATGTAGATGTTATTAAAATTGATAATTAAAAATAGTAATTTGTAAATAGCCCTCTCTAATGATAATTGGAACTTCCTGAGCCCTGGTGGCACAATGGTTAAGAGCTTGGCTACCAGTCAAAAGGTCAGCGGTTAGAATCCACCAGGCATTCCTTGGAAACCCTATGGGGCAGTTTATGCTGTCCTATAGGGTCACTATGAGTCGGAATCGACTCGATGGCGATGGATTTTGTTTTTGGTTGCTGCCTCCAAAAATAACATGTAGATTTTATTATTTAGTGGTATTATTCTCTCTTAAAAATGACATGTATTGCCAAATCTTATTTTTACTAGAAAAATTGCTAAGAAAAGTATATTTCTTTTTTTTTTCACCTTATAGAACATTTACATTTAATATTAAGAATTTTAGTTTTGCTTTCAGGCAAATCCATCTATTACATCATTAATTTCCTTTCACTATATCCATATAAATAAAATACTTTCCAGGACATATACCCTATGATATATAGGTACATAGTATATGATACATGCTAAAATGGCTTTTTAATTAACATTGTCGTATTCTTGGGAATTAATTTATCTGAATGCTGGAATTATTATTGCCTGAAAGAGGATTAAATCACATAGCTCCGATATATGTAGCTGTGATACTCCATCTAGAATTAGGATAAACATTTTGTTATATAAATTTTTTAAAAAAAAAAAACTGAGAATATAATGCAAAATTATATTTTTGTGTATTTCTGGGTATTAGTTCTAATGTGGTGGTATGTTTTCTCCCGTCTTTTGTTTTTTTTTCCATTAGCCCACACTTACATTTATGTCACAGCATGCAATCAAGCTGGAAAATTATGAAATCATTGTAAACACAGTATGACTCCTTTAAAGAAAATATTTGTGAAAATTGGAGTAATGCAATGTTTTACCCAACAGGACATGAGATGGCGATTTCTATTTTAGAATAATCAGGTGTTGCCATTCATCTTGAATGTTCGTTTTGATTCTGAGCAAGCCATTAATGTGTCTATTTATAAGATTCACAGTTTGTTTTGGCTTCATCTGTTTTAACTGACATTTTAGAGATCAAATATAAGACTTGATTATTCCATTGCATTCTTATGCAAGAAATGTCTTGTATTTACTTACCAACTGAAAACAATTTACTTAATTTTTGTTCTCTTTAATTTAGATAACAACTTTTCACATCAGATCAAGAAAACAAGTAAAAAGTCATTAAAATTATTCTGGACTAAAAGTAGTTGTGGAAATAACAGCCAGCCTTAAATGTGATTCAAAGAGGCCAATTTAGAATGTCTATCACATAATATATAGCATTAGCAAAGCTTTTTGTGCTATAAAAAAATGTCATTTCTATGAGTAAATAATTTGTTTATATGTTCTATCCTATTATTGTTTGTCTGTCAACCAAATCCTATCTTAACTAAAAACATGTATTTTTCACTCTGAATATATTTTTACTATTTTTGAATGCTACAGAAATTTGTTTCCTGACTTATGTTATATCCTTGGTTATACTGATTACATAATTGTTTTTGTCCATTCTATAAGCTATTCCAGTGATCCACAGATACCCAGTATTCACGTCCTTCTGTACTTTCTCTCAAATCTGTGATGGGCCAGTGACTTGCTTTAACCAGTTCATTGCAGCAGAATTGACATTGTGCCAGTGTTGAGCCTAATCCTTAAGAAAGTCAGGCAGTTTCCTTAATCTTCCATGTACAAAGTTCAACTACCCTGCTGGAGCTTCCATGTGGAAAGAGCATGGGAAGACACCAACTGAAACAGAGATGCCTCAAAACTAATTGGAGTGAGAGAGAAATCTCAGCATCCCAGCCTAACCAAGCCCACAGCCAATTTGTCAGTTAAATGCAGGTGCTTGCATAACCACCAGCAAGACCTGCAAAAGAACTGACAGCTGAGCCCTATCAGATTGAAGGATTCTGAGAGATAAGCAAATTGTTTCTTTAACCACTAAGTTTTGGGGTGTTTTGTTACACAGTAAGCATTAAATTAAATAGAAATTGCTACCAAAAAGGGAGTTCCACTACAACAAACATGTGGCCTTAACTTTGGCATCAGACTGTTAGCAAAGGCCGTAAGAGCGTCAAATCAGCCTGTCGATGAAGGCTGGACAGCCAGTGAGAAAATTGCTATTGGAGGCTGGAGAAAAGGAGATACAAGTTATATACGAGCAGTAAAATAAGTGATATGGTCCTCTGAAATAACATGAATACAGATTATTTAATGAACTCATGGATGTTCCTAAGCAGATTTCCAGGCAAATTGTTGAAAGTATCAATTAGTTTATTTTGGTTGCCTCTGATTAAGTATGGGAGGAGAGAGATGAACTAAAGAAGAAAATATAAAGAGTATAGAAGAAATATAAAGACTTTCTATGTTGGAAAATAAAACTACTTCTCATTCACAGCGTATCACAGAAAAACAATCTCAAATGAAATATGGCCTCAGGCCAAACATCAAACCAGGGCACTGCCAGTAAAATATTGTCTCCTGGCCAAAAGTGTATAAGATCCTTTGTTAAGTCCTCAGAAAGATTTACTGTGGTGCCCATAGACCCTATCAGTGAGACAAATAGACTTCAAAATGTTTTCAAATATCTTAAGAATGTGTCTTATAGATCCTCGAAGGTATACTACAGTATGACTTCTAAGAATCAAATGAAATTGGTCCATAGCACCCTGATTGATAGATACAGGAGATTTTAAACTATGTATGTTTATCCTAATAGAATCAATTATAATTAAGCACACAGAAAGTCCACTTTTTTTTAAGTAATTTCATCATTTGGACTAAAAAGGATAGATATATTTCTAAATTAAAAGAAATTTTGGACTCCAAAACGTCTATGGGTAGGATTCAGGGGAAAGCTTCTTAGTTGCAAATGAGGGGAGTTTTTGTGAAAAATGAAGAATAACTTAGTGGGAGTAACTAAGAACCCAGAAAACATAGCCAAAAGATGTGGAGAACAACTCCTAGGTAGCAGAATTGACTATTAATCAAGGACCTGAAATTGGCTGGATTCTGAATTGCTATGGACTTTGACTACTATGTACCTCATTTGTTCATTTTTTTGTGGTAGAGTCTTTTGCAGTTCTCTTATCCAGCTCTCATTATTATATGTTGGCTGCGTGGAGTACAAATGATTTATCTCTTTCTTTCACAGGTTTACAGATTGAGTAAATCTGTACCTGAGTTGCCTCATTCACTCCTGTACTTGGTTTACAGGATAATATCCTGCATCTCAAGTTTAAGGGCGATTTTATAAATCATGGGATGAGACTTTTGGGTGTCTCAAAAGAAGAGTCTGTTTTGCAGGGGGGAGGATATTGAATCATACAAAACAAATTGGAAGACTCTGGTTCTTTGTTATATTAGTGATCCCCAATAAAACATATCCTCCTATATTCAAGCCTTTTTTGTAGTATCTACCCTTTTAATCTGCACTGGGCCTTTGACTTATTTTAGCCAACATAATGGAGTGGAAGTAACGCTTGTCAGTTCTGGTTTTAAGCCGTATGGAGTTGTAGCAGCTTCCCCTTTTGTACTCATGGCAGCCCTCCCCCACAGTATAACAAATTGAGCTAACCCTTCCTGACAGCTCACATGGAGAGGTCACATGGGGAGAGAAAGACTCTGAGACTAGATGGAGATAAAGGGATTAAAACACTGCTTCCCAGGTAAGCCTCCATGTAGATATAGACAGAAGCTCGTTATTGTAGCTGATCCCAGTTCCCAGCTAACTCTTTAACTAATTCTGCTATAAAAGTGCCCATCAAGATTGCCAGCAGAAGAACTTTTCAGCTGAGCCTGGCCTAGTTTTCAAAATCATGAAAAATAAACATAAATAAATAAATGTTTTTTGTTGTAAGCCAGTAAGTATCAGGATGGTTTGTTACACATCAGTAGATAATAAACTAAAACTGAACTCACCGCCAAAGAGTCGATTCCAACTCATAGCAACCCTATAGAACAGAGTAGAACTGCTCCACAGGGTTTCCAATGCTCTAAATCTTCAGGAAGCAAACTGCCACATCTTTCTCCCACAACAGATAACAAAACAGCAAAATCTAAAATGATAGTTCCAATTATAAATCTATAATACAATTAAAACCCATATCTCTTATCCTCGCATTTTCTCATCCAAATGTTTGTTACTCCTCCATTCTATGATACAAGGCATTTATTCTGTGACTAAATATACCAAGTCCTCACACACAGCAGATTGTTGTCCCTAAAAAGATGCCAAAATACGATAATTTAATGTGTACTCTTTCAAGCAATATGACATTTTAGAAGAACACATTTAATGATTAAAGGGAACACTTAGAGGAAATGACTCTCCAAAATTTTTGGCATCACTCCCTCAAACACACCATTGGTATCCACTTATGAAGACTGATTTTGGTTACGCGCGCAGATTCTATTGAGTTGTAAACTTTCTTAAGCTTCGTGTCTTCAGAAACCCAACTTTATTTTTTAACCTTGCGATTAAATCTTATTTAATTACAAATTGCATGTGAGTGGCGAATCAGTGTATCTACATATCAATTTAAAGAGAAAATACAAATTTCTAGTAGAGGCGAATATGTTATTGGCTTGTTAATATGTCTTTAAACAAAAGTATAATTATTTCTGGGTTTGTTTGTTTTTTCGTATCAGAGAGTTGCACAAAGATTGTAAATGACACACAAGGATAGTTCACCAAGCTATCATAGACCAATATGCTCTTCTTCACACCATTTTGGATCAGAAGAAATCTTACTGATAAATTAGGACACCTCACTAGGGCAGTTCTTATTTTGGCCCCCATTTCAAAATGCCGTAAAGATTATGACCAACCTCTTAAGTCAGTATAGCCTTGCAGCTTAAGGAATATATTCTTACCTACCATCTTTCAAAATTCAAATCTCCAGGTAAATATTGAGTGTGAGAAGGTTTCTCTCCTCCCCCTCTCCACCTGTCAATCTCTTACTTGGACCAGGGACAAACATTCTAAACTCTGGGAATATGATAGAGTTTTTTAGAGTAAATAATTAATAAGCATAAACTATGAAATGGATGGGAAAACATTATATGTACTTCAAAGGCAAAAAAAAACACAAAGTTTCCATTTAAGTAGTTTAAAAAAAATCACAAATACATATGGAAATCACTTGATATCAAAATATAAGTTATCTGTGCTTCATCTGCCATTTATGCTATTCTCAACCTACAATTACATATTGTTTTATAAAATATGTATATTAATATTAGTGATTATGTTTGGGAGTTAAACTGTCTACTACCTAGGCATTATATACTTAATCATTATAATTTAATTTCTTTTAGCTTCATTTTCAGAGTAGAACATTTCTTATCTTTCTTCCAAATTCTAGAAGGTCACCTTATTTGGAGCAGAAATTCTTTATCACTGACTATGATATTAATTGTAGGAAATCAATGTCTCTTAAAAAGTCAAAAAGTAAGATTAATTACCATTGCAAAAGTACATGTTCATATTCTACTCTGCCGAAATCAATGACAAAACTGAACTCAACCAGAAATAAAGAAAATAAGTAAGATGGCAAATGGATCCTGAATTACTTATCTATGAGCCTAATGCCAAAATAGAGGCAAATTAAAAATGAATATTTTCAACATGTTTTCTGTATATCTAGTAAACTAACAAGAAAATTTACACAAAAGAAAATTATAAAAGCATCACTTTTAATAGAGAAATTGAAAGTAGAAGTTAAGAACAATTAAATTTATAATAGTAATAATTTCATTTGAACTATTTACCTCTCACTGCACCCTACTGAAAAACTGTACTCAAATGTTCACACACACACAAAAAAAACCGTATGCAAATGTTTATAACAAATTTATTCATAATCATCAAAAACTGGAAACAACCAAGATGTTCTTTAATAAGTGAATGGACAAACAGACTGTGGTACATCCACACAGAATAATTTTAGTCAGCTACCAAAAGAAATTAACTCTCTAGCCATGAAAAATCATGGAGGAATCTTACATGCATATTGCTAAATGAAAGAAACCATTCTGAAAAGACTATATATTATATGGTTCCGATTATATGACATTCTGGAAAGAACAAAGCTATAGAAATGGTAAAACTTAAGTTGTTACCATGGCTTTGGAGAAAGAGTTGAATAGGTGAAGTACAAGAGATATTTAGGGTGGTGAAATTTTTCTGTATTATACCGTAATGGTGACTACCTAACATTTTGCATTTTCCAAAATCCATAGAATTTTACAACACAGTGAACAAACCTTAATGTATGCAAACAAAAAAAAAAATATTTAGGAGGTTTGGGGATCCCAGGAAGGAATGCAGACTAAAGTACAAGAGTATTTTACTCTAATAAAAACATATGAAACTATCTTAGAGAAGGTGTTAAGGGAAAAGTTGCAGAGCTCAATAACTTTGGAAATGAGTGAAGTTTGTAAGAACAAAGGTAACAGTAACTGCACATAAGTATTCTATTTTTGTTGATAAAATTGATTTCCACAAAGGAATAGCGTAACAGTTCTGATGCTTCTATACAAGTATACTGTGATTGAACAATTAATTAAATGTATGGCATATTTCCCCCATCGACCCATGTCTTAGTTTCCTAGGCATGCCATGATAGAACGTCAAAAAAATGAGTGGTTTTAAAGAACGGAATTTATTTAGTTCTCCAAGCTAGAAGTCCAAGTCAAGGTTTCGGCCTTGTTGATTCTTTCTGGAGGCTTTGGGAATGCAATTGTTCTATGCGTCTCTCCTTGTTTCTGGTGGCTACCAGTAATCCGTGGCATTCCTTAGCTTGTAGAAAAATCCTCACTTTCTGTCTTTCTCCTGTCTGAGACTCTGTTTTCCTCTCTCTTGCTTCTTTTGTAAGATGCCACTCAGAAAAAATTAGGATTAGGATCCACCCTATTTTAAAACAATGTCACATTCACCTGTACAAGGGTTAGGACTTTAACGTATCTGCTTGGGGGAGGGGGAACAATTTACTCCAAAAAGCTTTCTTTCTGATTTGTCCTTAGTTATGGCATCACTTTATTGAAATCCCTGAAATGAGGGTATAGAAAAAATTTGTGCTTACATTCCATTTTGAACCAATTTGATCATATTATTTTATTTTCCCTCTGAATGTATAATATTTTAATATTGGTATGATAATTGTGTGTGTTTTTTTTTTAATTGTTCTCATCCTTAATGAAGAAAGTTATGCAGAGGTCCACTATAAAATTAATATGTGCTAATAGACGTAAACCTCTTGACCAATAACTTACATGCTTTTAAAGTTAACTTTCGGATTAATTAACTCTACACACAGCTATTTGTGTACAGCTCTAATCTCAGCTCTGAGTGTTAAGGGTATAAATTAATTAAATGACTACATTTCTTGGTTCAATTGTCTAGAAACTCTGGTGGCATAGTGGTTAAGAGCTACAGCTGTTAACCAAAAGATCGGCAGTTCAAATCCACCAGGCACTCCTTGGAAACTCTGTGGGGCAGTTCTACCCTGTCCTATTGGTTCGCTATGAGTTGGAATTGACTCGACGGCAATGAGTTTGGTTTTTGCTGTTTTTTTTTAGGCAATGAAACTCCTTGCTTTTTATTTCTAACATTTTCCTCTTGTAAATAATGCTGTAATGAATATCTTTGCATCTAAATATTTGACCATATACACTTCTTCATTCTAGTGAGTTTTTTGTTTTTAATTTCTGTGTCTTTATCTATATTCTCTGTTTGGTGAGATACTGTTGTCATACATCATTTCCTTTATTTCTTTGGAGATATTTAAAGGAGCTGTTTTGAAGTCTTTGTCCAGCAAGTCTAACATTTGGGTCCCCTAGAGATAGTTTCTACTAATATTTTTTTCACTGAGTATGGGCAGTATTTTTCTGTTCTTTGCATGTCTCATAATTATTTCCTGAAAATGAACATTATAGATAATATAAAGTGGTAACTCTGGAAATCAGATCTCCCCTCTCTAGTTTTTTTTTTTTTTTTTTTTGTGGTTCTGGCTGCCATTTGTTTGATTGTTTGCTTCACAATTTTTCTGGAATAATTCTGAAAATTTTATATTCCCGGTAGTAGCATGGCCACTAAAGTCTGTGTTTGGTTAATTTAGTGGTCAGATAATGATTGGTCAGAGTTTTCCTAAAAAGTCTTAAACAGTAAGTCTTCTGCCCTTTCCTGAGTGCTCTGTGTGGGTGTATGTGTTGGGGCACACCTTTAGTGCTCAGGCAGTTTAAAACTTTGCTGTATCCTTTAGTTCCTGCTTGTGCAGGACCATAAATCAGCAGGAGGTGAGATATTGGTACCCTCTCAGGTCTTTCCTTGGCATGCACACAGTCCTGCACATGTAGACTTCCAGATCCTTAGAAACATGTTGCTGGAGATTTTCAAGGCCCCCTATTACATCTCATTCCCCTGATCTTCGTTTTATGTTTTTGACCAGGCTCTCGTTTGACCCAACTGATATCACAGCCTCAAGAAGATGTGACATTAAACAATTTTCACTGATTTTTTTTTTTTTTTTTTTACAAATACACTGGAAAAAACGCTTTTCCAAAGGAGGTGGATCCCAGTTAGACTGAATAATGAAATGTCCAGGGAATGTGCTTTTCCACTTTTCCAGAGAGCTTTGACACAGATCAGATAGTGATAATGCTCTAGGATAGGATTTTTGAGGCGCTACAAACCCATTCCACCTCCGGTGTATGCAAGCCTACTAGTTTTCACAGCTATCATGGTTGCAAAGCTTCTGCTTTTCAAGGCTACACAGAGCTGGGGAGAAGGGAATGGAAGTAGTGCAATTTAAAATTCCATAAACCCTGTTGTTTTTACCAAAGTACGGCTTTTTTTTTTTTTTTTTTTGAGTAAACACTCCTCATAACGTTGAAAGACTTTGGTTAATTTCCTGAGTCCTGAAAAAGTTGATTTTGACCATTTTTGTCAGTATTTTTGTTACTTTCTTGGAAGAGTAGATTTACAGAAACCCTCACTACACCATTCTGGAAGTCGAAGCAACACTGCTTTATGCTTAGAATAGTTTTCTAGAAGGAGCATCTGTATGTTTCGTTTAATATATTTCAAAAAGGCTATAAAAATTAACATTCCTACCAGAAGAGTATGAGGGTGACCATCTCACACCACTCAAGACATTTTAAATAACATTTTTTCTAACGTTTGCCAATATGACAGACTATAAATGTTGCTCATTATTGCTTGACTTTGAATCTCTTTTTAACTCATGCTATAATACATATATATCATAATTTTTATGGCCTGCTTAATTAATTTAGGCAAACATTTAGGTCATTCATCTCCATAATGAGTTCTAAGAGCATTTTCAGGGAGAGTTGGCTAGTCTGAAAGTGTGCTGTGTCCTAAGTGTGATGCGCAATCTAGAACTACCCGTCCCATGCAAAGCTATCTCTGGGTCAAGTAAATCAGCTTGACCAAATAATTCAGTCTTATTTAATTTTTTTGCATTTATGAACACCTACACTTAGAGGGATTTTGTTGTTGCTAGCATCTTTCATGTTTCTATCCTATATTCTTTTTCTTTGTTTTCATTCACTGCCATGAATTTTCTAAGACAATAAATATTTGACAAGATTGATTGGATGAATGGATTTCTAACAGAGGGAGTTAAAACGTGTTTGGATAGAGGTAGGCTGTGGGGAGGAAAACAAGGATAGAAGCTGCTTTAAAGATGTTAACGAACTGCTTTCCAAACAGAGTGCCATTTTCTGTTAATTCTAAGGTTTCTAAAGCGTTCAGAAAAGCAGACTTTTTTTTCCATGAAGCTGAGCCACAAATGGATGCATAGCATTTCATTTATAATTCCCACCTGTTGTTAACTTCCTGTGTAATTCTTAGATAACCTATTAGCTCTTCTATACCATTTTTCAGTCGTAAAACCAGAATGAACTAATAGCTCAACTCATGATTTATTATATGAATAAATAAAGGTATTGGACACTATCTTAGTTTCCTAGTACTGCTGCAATGCAAATACTAGAAGCAGATGGTTTCAAAGAACATAAGTTTATTTTCTTATAGTTCTGAGCTTAAAAGCCTAAATCAAGGTTTCAGCCCTGTCGATTCTTTCGTTATTGGAAGTCCTGGACAATCCTTGGTTCTCAGAGATTTTCACATGGCATCTGTCTTGCTCAATATGTGCTTGCATCTGTGTCTAATCTTCTTTTTTTCATAATTCAGAAGTGATTCAATTTAGGACACATCCTATACTGATATGACTTCATTAGCATAACTATTGAAACCTTATTTCTAAACAGGATTACATCCACAGGTAGAGGGGTTAGGATTCCAACACATATCTTGGGGAGACATAATTCAAGTCCATAAAAGATGCTGAAAGTATTGATTATGTATAAACTAGAGTTCCTTCCCAAGGGTTGAAAAGTAGACTCTTAATAATCATTAACCAAATAGGTTGGGAGCAATATATAGTTTTAACTCTTGTGTAACCCCTGCGGTATGGCACAATTTTGAGCAGACTTGAATTCATTGCAGTTAGAATTTGATTAGTTAATTTAAAAAAACAGAAAAAAAAGAAACTTTTACCTCCCCAAGTCTTTCGAAGCAGAATTCCTCAAGTCCGTTTTTGTTTATTTTGAAGAAATTTGGCGGCAATGCCTAGCTACATTAATTTGCTTTTGTCAACATATCATAATTAGTCACTTATTTTTAGAGCTGCATGTCAATGAGTCATTTCATGTTCTTAATTAAAAATGTTTGGAACTCAATTGAGCTGTAAAACAAATGGACAAATTAAGTTTATTCTGCATGAGAATTCATTTATCCTTTCAAATACATAACACACTTTTAAATGTTGAAATTAAGCACTAAGATTAATGCTATGTACAGCGGACTACAACCTAGTACTCAAGTTCTTATTTAAGACCATAGTTTTCTATCAAACAGCATTTTTAAAAATTCTGAATAAGTAAATTTTAATTATCATTACCTTTTCATCTCTCATCTATTTTGATTACCTAGCTACTCACTTTTTCTCACCTCAAACTACTCAATCAAATTTCACTCAACAACTTTTCTATTTATTTACCATTCAGTTTTCCAATTTAGAATTTCATAATCACATCTCATTCACCAAAACCATTTCCTTTTCTACTTATTATTGGCTTCTCTCATTTTATTTCTACTTATTATTGCCTTCTCTCTTTTCATTTTAACATTCTATACAAAAAAAAATTATCTTAATGATTTTTACTTGGGAAAGTTCTCAGAAGATGTTTGAAATCTAAGATGTAAGAAAAATGTAGAAAGAAGTTATGGACTTATTTCTCAAATTTAGAATAATTTTCTGTTAACTATAATGTTCTCACCAAAATTTCAGAAAGATTATTTATTATATATTTCTATTATTGCTGTGATTGATACTGTTGTTTTATAGACAGCTAAAGCATAATTCATATTAACAGGGGGGATCAATCATCGGAGGAGGACATCATGTTTGGCAAAGTAGAGGGCCAAGGAGGGCACAGGAGACCCTCAGTGAGATAAATTGGCACAATAACTGCAAGGATGGACTCAAACATGCTGGCTATTGTGAGGATGAAGCAGGACCAGGCAATGTTTCATTCTGTTGTACATAAGGTCACCATGAGTTGGAGCTGACTCTACAGCAACTGAAAGCAATAATAAAGTGTAACTGGAAGGCTGGTATTTTCAGTTATAGTTCTGGTCTTATAACAAATCTTCCATGCAATTCTTGTATGTCTAAAGTAAGAGACCCTACATCCTGGCAAATGCATTTTCTGAGTGTTTGTGTGTGTTGGTGAAGGATGTAGCTGCCAGAGATAGTGAATGCATATGGGTGCTGTATTTTTGAGTGGTGTTTCTTATACTATGTAGTTTTACTATGAAATTTTAATTATTTAATAAAATGCTATAAGCATATGTGTAACTGTCATTTTGTGTAAATTTGCATTTGTAATATAGATTTGTTCCTCATATACTTCTCTGGGTAGTGCAAGTGGTTAAGCGCTCGACTACTAACGGAAAGGTTGGCTGTTCAAACCCACCCAGAGGCACCTTGTAAGTAAGGCCTGGTGATCTGCTTCTGAAAGGTCGCAGCCTTGAAAACCCTGTGGAGGAGTTCAACTCTGCACACACGTGGTCACCCTAAGTTGAAATCAACTCGACAGCAACTAACAACAACAACCTCTCCCCAATAAAATGTGTTCTAAGTTCATTCTCTTTTGCTTGGGAAACATTTCTCATGCCTATTTTGTCCTCTATATGACTGCTGGAAACCCTGGTGGTTTAGTGGTTAGGAGCTACGGCTGCTAGCCAAAAGGTCAGCAGTTCAAAGCCACCATGTGCTCCTTGGAAACTCAATGGGGCAGTTCTACTCCATCCTCTAGCTTCACTATGAGTCAGAATCAACTCGACAACAACGGGTTTGGTTTGGTTTTGATGTGACTACTGTCATTAATTTTCCGTCTCAGGTTTCATCATTTCTCATCTGCACCATTATTATAGAAGCCCTTGAAGAACAACTGTTTATTGCTCTGTGAGCATGTTTGCTCCTGTCTTCATAGACAGTACCCCTGACATAGGCAATACTCATAGCTGCTCTGCCCACCTTCCAGTCTCACCAATGCTTCAAATGGAAAGTATCACTGAAAACTTCTATCATAACAGCTGCAAAAGTTAACATGGCAAGATCCAACAGATTCATATAACTCCAAAAAATACTAATTCAGGAAGTAAATTCCACAACCTGTTTGACTTGCCCGCTCTGCGGTCTGATCAGGCTGAAATCCTGATCTAGTCTTTCAGCTGCAGATATCTTAGCAGGATTTCTAACCTAAGCTCTTCTGATGTCATGAAATTTATGTTTTATTTTCCCTTCTTTTTATTCTAGGTAACTCCAACATTTTCATCATGAAGATCTAACTCTCCACACCCCCTTACTACATACTTTTATTAAAGGAACTGTAGAAGTGTATGGGGGAGAGAAATTAGACAGCTGAGGTTTGCTACATAGTCAACATACGGGCTCTGTTGTCTTATGTATCTGTCTGTCTAAAAAACTCATTGCCATCAAGTTGATTCTGACTCATAGTGATTCTATAAGACAAATAGAACTGCCCCATAGGGCTTCCAAGGCTGTAATCTTTATGGAAGCAGACTGCCACATCTTTCTCCTGTGGAATGGCTGTTGGGTTGAAACTGCCGACCTTTCGGTTAGCAGCCAAGCGCTTAACCACTGGGCCACTCTGGCTTCTATCTGTCTCAATAGCGTTTTGAAATATGTATTTCATGAGTTTTCTTTCATTTGTCATTTTAGGAAACACCTATTGATTCTGCTTTTGCCTCTCCATCTCCATTACTGCCATAGTTCAAATACGCGTTCCTTCTGATATGTGCTATTACGGCAGTCTTTCTAAACTGTTTACATCCCTCTAATGTATTCTTACCACTTTTTCCATATTGGTCTTTCTAAAAACTGATTTGGTCATACAATCTCAAGTACATGGAAATCATGCTATCTCTCTACCATCTACAATGGCATATATTGTCCATTGTATGATTAATAAACAATTATTTATTTAGTAATTATCGTTTAGAACATTGAAGAATAAGACAGACTGGGATTCTTCTTTACGTTCTACTAGGCATTAGAAAGCGAGGCAAAAATAAGCAAGTAAATAAAACATAAATAGAATAATTTCACTTAAAATGATCAGGTTAAACCACAAATATCACCTGAAGTCTTCTTAAAACCGACAATTATTTAGCTTAATTAGTAAAGAATGTCTGCCTTGAGCGTTATGTTCTTTTAAGACCTATCTATATGGGATCAAATTGACAACAGCATCTTGAAAGATTAGGCAGAAACCTTAGGGGGCAGGGAGTTTATGTCAATGGTAGGATCTACTTGGAAAAGGAGAGTGAGAATGGTTGCACAACTAGAAGAATGTAACTAATGTCACTGAATTGTATATGTAGAAATGGTTGACTTGGTGTATGTTCTGCTGCGTATATTCTCAACAACAACAAAAAATAAAATAAAATAAGCTATTAAAAAAATAAAATGATTCGGGTAATTAGACACAGTCTGGGTGAGAACAATACTTAAGACAGGGTAGTTACAGTAGAGCTGTCTGAGGAGAAGAAATAATGGAGCATGAAAAGGGTAAGTGATCCAATAATCTAGGGCAAGAGCTTTGTAAGCACAGAGAACAGCAAAAACTTCCTTGAAACTTGAACAAATTTTATGAGGGTCTGAATGGAAGCCAGCGTGACTGGAAAATTATGATTGAGGGCATGTTGCAGGATGAGTTTAGAATGTTAGAAAAGGGCCTGATCATGCAGGCCCTTATAGGCCAGCATTACAATTCTAAATTTTGATTCAATTTTAATGAGGAATGGTTGGAAGGTTTTAAGGAAAGAAAAAGGTGCCCAGGTGGCATAAATGTTAAATACTAGGCTGCTAACTGAAAGGTCAGTGGTTCGAACCCACTCAGCAGCTCTGCAGAAGAAAAGACAGGACAATCTGCTCCTATAAAGATTATAGCCTAGGACCTATGGGATAGTTCTACTCTGTTATATAAGGTCCCTATAAGTTGCAGTCAACTGGATGGCACACAACAACAACAAATAGAGAAGTAGTGGGGTCTTATTTTAATTTTAAGGAGATCATTGTGGCTTCTCTGAGGAGAACAATTGGAAATGGCTGAGTGTGGAGGCAGAGAGAACAGTTAGGAGGCCATTGCAGTTGCTGCCATGAGATATGCTAACTGCTTGGACTAAGAGACCATCAACTGAAGAATGGATTAAAAAAATTTGTATGTCCATACAATGGAATATTATTTATCCATAAAATGGAATGAAGTACTAACATATTGCAACCTAGATGACCCTTATAAACATTAAAAGTAAAAGAATTGAGTCACAAAAGTTCACATAGTATATGACTTCATGAATATAAAAGTCAAGAATAGGGAACTATACCCTGGTGTTGCAACGGTTAAGTGCTCGGCTACTAAATGAAATGTCTGCCTTCTAACCAACCAGCTACTCTGCAGGGGAAAAGACCTGGTGATCTGCTCCCATAAAGATCACAGCCTAGAAAACCCTATAGGCCAGTTCTTCTCTGTCCTACAGGGTTACTATGAGTAGGAACCCACTCCATGGCACACAATAACAACATAGAGAGAGAAAGTAGATTAGTGGTTACTTAGAGTTAGGGTGGGGAATGGAAAAAAAAAGGCAGTAGTAGCCAAAAGATACGAGATGTCGCTTTTTTTTTTCTTTTTTCTTTTTTTTTTGTCTTTTCAAGTTTTTATTTTTACATATTTTTTGTATTAAAAAAGAAAAGCATAATGAACACAAATTACAAAGGACTAGAAAGCAGGGCTAAAGTAGATGGTCAATGAAAAAGAGAAAGACCCTGAACGAGATGGATTAACACAGTGGCTGCAACAATGGACTTAAACATAACAGTGATTGTGAGGGTGGCACAGGACTGGGCAGTACTTCGTTCTGTTGTACATAGGGTTGCTATGAGTCAGAATCGACTCCACAGCACTTAACAACAATAACAAAGAATAATGAATGAATCACTTCAGCCTGGAAAGCAGATACTCTCAATAATATTAATGTTATAAAACAAACTCATTCAAGTATTTTACATTTCTTTTTTCTTTTTTTGTCCTTTAAAAATTTGATAGCCTATCACATGATAAAGATAATGTACTCTGAGCATAAGGTAGAACCTTCTCTGCAAATCCAGATGACAAGCTTTGCTCTCCAGTGAGAAATGAGCTTTAAGTTTTTACCTTCTCTGCTTCTGCCATCAACATGGCTGAAGAAGGAAAGGGTGGGGCTGGGGCAAAGCCAAGGACTCTGGCACTTAGAAGGTATCCTTCAGTCACATTCAGGAGGGGGCCAGATGATGTAGAGTACTTTACCCAGGCTTTTGGCAAACCGCCACCTCCCCCCGTCTCGCCCTCCCTAAGTCATCTTCCCTATCTTCCTTTCCCACTTCCAGGACCTTATGAGAAGCTTGATTTCTTTCTGTCAGAAAACCAATCATCAGGAAAGAAGAGGGGGAAAAAAGAACTACTATGGAACAAAACCAAACCAAACAACTTTGACGTTAGTGCTCAGCACCACGATCTGAGCCCCAGGGGTCCAGCCTGGAACAGGGCTGGTGTCTTTTTGACTGTGGTAATGGCTGTACTTATGTGTGAGTATGCTAAAAATTACTGAATTGTGCATTTAAAAAGAGTGAATTGTATTCTATGTAAATTATATCTCAATAAAGTTGATTAAAAAATGCCAATAGTGTTCAGTAAAGATTTATGAAATTAATTATTGTAATAAATCCATTCTTCATGCCTCTTTGGGTCAAATTAAAAAATTGCCAATTTGCATATAACAAATGCCATTTCTTTGACACAGTATTAGGTATCATATAGTTTAATTTTGCTATGTGAATGAAATAACAAGACTTGCCCATCAGGACATGACAGAGGAACTGGTGCTATACTTGCCAGTCTGTCATAAATAAGTATACAACTGGATAAAATTTATGAGCCAACTGTTACCATTTATTGAATAGCACACACACTTACTAGTGTGACCTTGAGAGACAGGAAAAACACAAAGTGAGCCCTAAAAATGCTCTAGCTTTCTGCCTGGCTGCACTTTCCTGCCGTAGAGAAGAAAAGTAGAGTCCAAGGAGAGCAGCAGTTCCTGGTGGCTGAAGCAATGGAATTCCCTGAGTAGGATACTGGAGGAAGAAGCAGTGTAGAAGGTACTACCCTAATATCCACATGGTGATTCACTAAGGGTCCTTGGCAAAGAATCAATCATATATCTAACATAAAAACTGAGTCTATAACGTTCCTAGAAGAAATCATAGAAAATATCTTCGCAATCTTATGAAAGGCAACAATATCTTAGAGTGTACCCAAAAAGCATTTTTTTAAATTGTTTAAAATGTATGTTGTCATGGATTGAATTTTGTCCCAAAAAAATATATGCATCAATTTGTCTAGGCCATGATTCTTGGATGTGATTTTCCTATGTGTTGTAAATCCTATGTCTATGATGATGAGATGAGATTAGTGGCAGTTATGTTAATGAGGCAGGACTCAATCTACAAGATTAGATTGTGTTTTAAGCCAATCTCTTTTGAGATATAAAAGAGAGACGTGAGACACGGGGACCTCATACCACCACCAACAAAAGCCAAGAGAATAGCACATCCTTTGGACCCAGGGTCCTTGCACTGAGAAGCTCCTCAACAGGGGAAGATTGATGGCAGTGACCTTCCTCCAGAGCCAACAGAAGGAGAAAGTCTTCCCCTGGAACTGATGACTTGAATATGGACTTGTAGCCTACTAGACTATGAAAGAATACATTTCTCTTTGTCTTAGGCTGGGTTCTCTAGAGAAGCAAAACCAGTAAAGTGTATAAATATATTTATAGAGAGAGATTTATATCAAGAAAACAGCTCATGAGATTGTAGAGGCTAGAACGTCCCAAGTCCGTGGATCAGGGTAGAGACCTTTCCCAAGTCACAGAGCTGCAGAAGCCGGCAAGCCCAAGATCGGCAGGTCGGAGAGCAGGGCTCCTGCTCACAGGCTGTGCAGATCGACGAATCCCAGGTTTGGCCGATAAGCTGACAGCTCAAATCCAGGGAACAGGAGATGAGATGACAGGAAGCAGCTGCAGGATCCAGAGAGAGCAAAAGGCCAGAACGTCTGCTTATGTTCAGATGCGGGCCACACCCCCAAGGAAACTCCCCTTCATCTGATTGGCTACTCACAGTATATTCAATCATGGGAATGATTACGTTAAAACCCTGAGAATCACGGCCCAGCCAAGCTGACACACAATCTTAACCATCACACTCTTGTTAAAGCCATCCACTTGTGGCATTCCTGTTACAGCGGCACTAGATAACTAAGAGATATGTATTTTTAAAAGCTTATCAATTCCTCTTCATCAAATAAACATTTCTTTTAATCAAAAGCCAACATTAGGAAAATGAAAAAGCAAGCCATAGACTGAGAGGAAAATATTCATAATACATGTGTCTAACAAAGAACATGTGGGAAGAATACATAAAGAACTCATACAAATAAAAAAGAAGAAAAATGACCATTTTACAGATGAATAAAGATTTCCAGAAAATTAACAAGACAATCAATGCAAAATGCCAGTTAGCTTATGAAAAGGACTTATTGAGAAATACCAGTGAAAATCATAAGGTGCTTATCAGGAAAACAGAAATTAGAGATACCAATTTAGACACCTTGAAACAGAATTAAAAGATAATTTATTTTTAAAAGAAGAAGAGGCCATTGGAACTCTCATGCATTGCTGTTGGTGGTGTAGCATGGTACAAACTCTTTGGAAAACTGTTTGGCACTTTCTTATATATTTAAACATAAACTGAACTGAACCTACACCTGAACCACCAGATACACTTCTAGAAGAAATGAAAACACATGGCCACGACAAATGTTTACAAGAATGTTTGTAGCAGCATGATTGGTTATTATAGCAATAACACTTTAAAAGTCCATCAAAAGAAGAATGGATAAGCACAGTATGAGTCATACAATGGAATATTAAAACAAAACCCATTGCTCTCGAGTAAATTCTGACTCATAGCCTTAGGCAGCTATGAAAAAGAAGAAACTATAGATGGATAATATACACATAAATGTCATAAACGCTATGTTAACCAAAATAAACCAGGTGTAAAAAAGTATACATGATACCATTTATTTGATGTTTAGGAGTTCCTGGGTGGTGCAAATGATTAACATGCAGTTAACATTCTTGGCTTCTAACCAAAAATTGGGAGCTCAAGTCCACCCAGAGGCACCCTGGAAAAAAGTCTTGGTGATCGACTTCTTAAAATCAGCCATTGAGAACTCTATGGAGCACAGTTTTACTCTGACACACATGGGGTTACCATGAGTTGGAATCCACTCTATAGCGACTGCTGTGGGGTGATATGACATTCAAGAATAGTCAAAACTAATCCCCAGTTATAAAAATCAGAACAATTTTCATCTATGGAAAGTTAGAATAATGGTAAGGGGGTACAATGAACATGTTTGGGCATAAGAAAATGTATTATATTTTGATAGGGGTGTAAATTATACATTTGTATACATTTAAAACCAGAATGCGCCTTAGAAACAAGGATGATGAGACTAATGTCTCACATATTTTGGACATTTTATCAGGAGGGATCAGCCCCTGAAGAAGGACATCGTGCTGGGTAAAGTAGAGGGTTATCGAAAAAGAAGATCCTCAACAAGATGGATTGACACAGTGGCTGCAACAACATAACAACGATTGTGAGGATGGCACAGGACCAGGCAGTGTTTCGTTCTGTTGTACACAGTGTTGCTATGAGTCGGAACCAACTCAAAGGCACTTAACAACAACATGCATTTTAAAAATTCGTTGAATTCCATATTTAAAATTTTTACATTTCAATATATGTAAATTTTACTTCAGTAAAATAATATGTGGATTACCTTAAAAATTATACAAAAACTACTTGACCACTATGATCCAAAATGAGCAAATAAATGAACAAAATAGAAATTGTTGCTTCAGTTGATTTATCATTTCTGATTATTTTCTCATTAAATATGTATGAATCAATCCTTTTTATAACATTTGTTTTCCAAATAAACTTTTTGCTAATGAAAAGAGGAAATAGACTGGAATCCAGTGATAAAGAATAAGAGCCACATTAAAGCCTAAGAAAGATAATTTTCTTTTAGAAAGATTTTAAGAAGTCCTGTATAAAGAACCCAGAATTTCATGAATTATGGGATTCCCAATACAAAAGTTACCTAACAACGATTTTTTAAGTATTGCAATTTTATTTCATTGTTGCTGGCTGAAATTATGCTATGAATGTAATATATATAGTTTCAGATGATTATATGATTCCTATTTTAATTTTAAATATAACAATTCTTTTTACTTTATATTCCATTCTGAGATTACAATTACATTAAAAATAATATCTTTTCATTGGATATTTTTCTAAAATTAGATTCGTACTTTTGTCATATAATATTTTACTTGGAAAGAAATATAAAAGTTTACAAAGAAAGTACAGCTCATGCTTTTATGAACTACAAAAACATTTAATGATAATCATGTAAAATTTTACCATGAATATGTTCCTGTTTCTGTGAATAAAAACTAAAATACTTCAGTTTAAAAACGATGCCTTCATCTTTAGGTATCTGTGGCTTAGCTAGTCTTTATTTCCTATTCTTTTTCTTCCCTCTTCTTAAAAATGAAACTGTCATTTAAAATTAAGTCAGAGAGTGGCAATTTGCTTACAGGCTTTTAGCATTGATAACCCTATATTGGGAGCTAAATGGATGTTTTGTAAGGTTGTAAATATGCAAAGTCTTGATGTTCATAGAAGATAAAAAGTGCCTTTTAGATGAGCATTGGATGCGTTTATCTTAAATAAACAAATCTATTTCTTGGGTGACAGACACAAATGTAAAGAGTCACATTGCTTATATTAAGTTCCAGATTCTTTTTATTCTTATACTTTTTTTTTAAATCACTTTCACTTATTAGACTCTTGCTTTATATTTTAATAGAGGACATGTTACATTTTGTTATTAACAATAGAATTATAGTTCCAAATACCTTCATGAAAACTATATAGTTTTATTTCTGAATTTAAATTTTATTAAAAAAAGATAACTATTTATTCTTAACAAAGTATTGTGTTCATTTTTAAAATAACACAATAATCTTCTCTGTAGCACTTGATGCAATTATTTTAGCTAAAGATCACCACATGCAGTAGTAACGTTGAGAATATCCTTACTCTGAAGAAAGACTGTTGGAATAGTGTCTCACTGTTTAACCAGTTGCCATAAAGTCAATTGTGACTCATGGAAACCCTATGTTTGTCAGAATAGAACGACTCCATAGAGTTTTCAATGGTTGATTTTTCGGAAGTAGATCAAGAGGTCTTTCTTCCAAGGCACCTCTGGATGGACTCAAACCTCCAACGTTTAGGTTAGCAGCCAAGCACAGTAACCATTTTTTGCACCACCCAGGGACTCCATCTCACCATTGTTGTTGTTGTATGCCAGCTAGTCGATTTTGACTCATAGAGACCCAATACGACAGAGTAGAAATGCCCTGTTGGGTTTCCTAGGCTCTAATCTTTACTGAAGCAGATGGCCAAGTCTTTTCTTTCACTGAAGTGAGATTAAACTACCAATCGTTTGATTAGCAGCAGAGTGGTTAACCATTATGGCACCAGGGCTCCTGTCTCACCATTAGCAGTCACTATTTGGAGGTAATATTTCGTTTCTGAACAGCTAATAACATTCTGATGTGATTTTTTTTTTTTTTCTAATTTCTTCATAAGTCAGTATTATTCTAGCAAGGAGAACCAGCCAATGAAATACGTAAAATAAATGAAAGTCATTACCGGGTTTGTTGCATAATTTTAATAAACAATTTATTTGGGAAATAGAATACAAGGAAATAAACCAATAACGTATCTTCAAAGGAAAAATACTTTTGTATTCATTAATAGTAAATGTTTAATTTTTCTTAATATAGATTGGCTAGATTGGCACTTTTAATGGGCAATGGAATGTTGTTTATCTTTCACAGTGAGGATTTTTTTTTTCCCCCGGCCTATTTTTATCCCATGGCTTATTCATCATGCCCATAGAAGACCCGTTGTTGTTGTTGTTGTTAGGTGCGGTTGAATTCATTTCAACTCACAGAGACCCTATGTACAACTCTATGAATGAAACACTGTCCGCTCCTGCACCATCCTCACAATCATTGCTATGTTTGAGCCCATTGTGGCAGACACTGTGTCAGTCCATCTCATTGAGGCTTTTCCTCTTTTTTGCTGACCCTCTGTTCTACCAAGCATGATGTCCTTCTCCAGAGCCTGATCCCTCCTGATAGCATGTCCAAAGTACGTGAAAGAAGTCATTATCCTTGTTTCTAAGCAGCATTCTGGCTGTACTTCTCCCAAGACAGTTTTGTTTGTTCTTCTGACAGTTCATGGTATATTCAGTATTCTTTGACAATACCATTATTTAAAGACCTAGGGCAATAAAACGACTCTCATCAATTAGAGGGAAAACACGTACACACACACACACACTCAAAACGATAGTAATTAAACATTGAATTTACTATTTGGAATTTTTAAACATTACACATCTTTCTGTTTTTTCTCTCTAAAAGTTGCAATATTTTCTTTTTCTTCCATGTCGGGAAGAGGCAGGGATTACTGGAAGGAATGCTTTTTAGTTATTTTAACAGGAAGATCCAGCTTAAGTGTCTCAAGTGATGCAAAATACGTCAAACAATAGTAATAATAACTACAGCTAACATGTAAAATGAATTTATGTTTGAGAATCTCAAGGAGAAAGGTAGGACTTACACTAAAGTTTAAGATACTCTGCAAATTTATCATTGCTTTTGCTTATTCTGTAGTGGGCAGTGAAATCCAAACAAAATAAATATTGGGAGCGTATAGATAGAGCCATTTAGCAACTAGTTTGTACAATGAGCAAGAGGGAGGAGTATACCTGAATTGTTGCAAAATTATCATCACCACTAATTAAAATTCTTTATGTTAGCAACAGGGTTTGCTTGTATTCCCTTTTATCTAATCTCTTCTTTTATATACAGAACTACTGAAGCTGAACAAAACCAGTGAGATAAAATTAACACACAAATTGTTTTTCTTCCCTTTGGGCAGGAAAAAAATTCTGTTTACAACAAAAATGATATCGTACATAAATATTTATGAAAAACAACAAAGAGGCAAACAAAAATCATTGAGTTTTTGTGTAAACTAGCAAAAATAACGTGAGGTAGAATATTTGATACATTTATTAACAATTCCACAGTGTCCTAAAATAAAACCTGTTTTCTATCAATAATTAATTTTAGGTTGTGCCACGTAAAAGAAACTTAACTAAATTATATTGCAAATTAATTCAAGTTTCCTGTCCATCATATAATACTTTTAATTTAGTACATTGCCAAAAGATTAGCTCTCCAATTTATTCATCCTAACAAAATTTTTGTTAAGAAGGAATTAAGAAAGCAAAGCAATACATTATGTTCATTATGATTCTAGGGGAAAATTTCAGTCTGGTCAGAGGTATAAATAGACTGACTTAAAGTAAAGGGCAAAGTTTTTCATTTAATGAGACATCTACATCAACTTATAAGGTCATGTGATTTCAAGTCTGCAGAATTCACTATGTTTCAGAATTAAATTGCCAGCTTTTTTTTTTTTTTAAACTTATATAAAAAGCTTCTGGCTCATGGATTGTATTTTTATCTCATGCTCTTTTTTCATTTACTTCTGCATTATCAATTTTGTCTTAGGTATTATGAAACAAATAATGTGGGTTAATATCATCCATTGATATGACTTTTTAAGTATATAATAAAATATGTAAATGACAAATTAAAGGAATACAATGATCTGTGATTGAGGATGAAGAACGTTATATTGGTAAAATGAAAATGAATTGAAAGAATGTTAAAATGGTAAAAACTCAAATCATATCAAATAATTAAAATTTCAATTTTTTTTCTAATTGAGTGTGATCTTTAGGGTTATGTGACTACTTGGCTGGGCCATGATTCTCATTGATTTGGCAGTTATGATGTAGTATGACAGTCATATAATGATGTGATCACTTCCATGATGAGATTTGATATAACGTGATAATCTCCATGATGGGATCTACTGTGAGTGGCCAATCAGTTGACAAGGAGTTTCCTAGGCATGTGGCCCGCATCAAATATAAGTGGACATTCTGGCAAGGCTTGCAGGCTTTTGATCACTCTGGATCTGGCAGTTGGCTCCTGTTCATCTGACCTCCAGTTCTTGGGACTGAGCTATCAGCTTACCTGCAGCCTTGCCTGCTGTTCTTCTGATTTGTCTCTTTGCAGCCTGTAAGCCCTGTTGTCTGACCTTCTGATCTTGGGTTCGCCAGCCCCTGTGGCTATGTGAATCACAAGAAGCCTCCAGCCCGACCCATGGACTTGGGTCATTCCAGCCTCTTCAATCGTGTGAGCTATTTCCTTGATATAAATCTCTCCATACAGATATTTATACACTGTACTGGTTTTGCTTCTCTAGAGAACCCAGCCTAAGACATTTGGTACCAAGAGTAGGGTGCTGTTTTAACAGATACCTACAGTGTGGAAGCAGTTTTGAAACTGTCAATGGGTAGAGGCTGGAAGAATTTTAAAGTGCCTAATAGTAAAAGTCTAGATTGCCTTGAAGAGACTGTTGGTGGAATTATGGACATCAAAGACAATTCTGGTGAGGACTCAGAAGGAAGGGAGGAGAGCTGCTACACTGGAGATGGCACAGATGACAAAAAGCAGCAACAGAGAAATGCTAGCAGCAAAACCAGGAGACCAGCACAAGATGGCATGGGAGTCAATCCATGGAGCGAGAGAGCTGAGAGTCTTTGCACAGAAGGTTTCCTGGCAGAGTAGAGGTGTCTCCAGCAACTCATTGGTAGAGCTAAAGAGCTTAGGTTCACTTGCCCCACCAGGACAGACATGGCAGTGAGGCCCAAGGGCCAAGAAGCCAAGGAACCAGGAAGCAGAAGCTGAAGAGACAAGGAACACAGGAAGCAGAGCTGCCTCAGCCTCAAAGGGTATGATCTCTGGGGTCTCAAAGCATGGAGTAGCCAATCAGAAGGACTAAGAGAATGGGGACATCACACCACCAACAAAACAACACCAGGAGCAGAGCACATCCTCTGGTTCTGGGGTTCCTGCGCAGAGAAGCTCCTAGACCAGGGGAAGATTGATGACAAGGACCTTCCTCCAGAGCTAACAGAGAGAGAAAGGCTTCCACTGAAGCTGATGCCCTGAATTCAGACTTCTAACCTACTAAACTGTGAGAGAACAAACTTCTATTTGTTGAAGCCATCCACTTGTGATATTTCTGTTATAGCAGTATTAGATAACTAAGACATTGAGAACTTTTAAAAATCTCTTAGCTTCCCCTTCTCTTTAAATTTCCTACAATAATCCATTTCCTTTCCATTGGTTATTCCATATTGTAAATCACTTTCCATTAGGACATTATATGAGAAAATTTGTCTATTATCCAGTACATATTGAAGAATATTGAATGGACTGCCAAAAGAACAAACAAATCTGTCTTGGAAGAAGTACAGCCAGAGTGCTCCTTAGAAGCAACGATGGCAAGACTTCATCTCACATACTTTGGACATGTTATCTGGAGGGATCAGTCCCTGGACAAAGATAACATGCTTGGTAAATTAAAGGATCAGTGAAAAAGAGGAAGACCCTTAATGAGATGGATTGACATAGTGGCTGCAACAATGGGCTCAAGCATAGTAACAATCATGAGGATGGTGCTGGACAAGGCAGTGTTTCCATCTGTTGTACATAGGGTCACTATAAGTCAGAACCGATTCGATGGCACCTAACAACAACATCCAGTACATGATTAAATTCAAAATGTTTATTTTCTTTCCCTAGGATTATATGAAAGTGAAAAATTGAAAGGGAAACATTATTATGAAGTAGAGAAAGAGGATTGATTTATGTTGGTTCTTTCTCCTACTATTTAAGATATTATTTAGATCTAGGTCTATTTCTCATTCTGTTAATTCACCAATATTCTGATATGATTTATTAATGTTTATTTTCTTAATATGACAGAACAAGTATGGGTAAGGTAGAGAAAACACAAAGAAAATTTTTCTTTATTTAGAAAATATTGTTCACTGTTTGTAATAAATATATTTTTAAAGAAGTAAATTCTTCTACCAATAAAGGAAATGGAATTTGCCCAGGTTGTCATGATCAATGTCAATGGGCATAAATGACTGTAATGCGAATAAACAAATAAGATCATCTGGTGTATTTAAACAGGACTGAAAATGTAATCAAAAGAACTCTTGTTAATTTATTAAAAATTAATTCATGAATTTATTTTGGTAATTTTTACAGCCCTTCTATTTTTAAAGTTACATTTTAAAAATTATTGCAATAGTTTTAGGGTCTATTGACTTAATCTAATTCAGCTCTTTATAAAACATGTTTTCCTTGTAGTTTACTAGTCCAAAGATTAGAAGTTGCTTGTTAATAGTGATTTCACCAGACTCTTTGCAAAATGAGAAAATAAGTTCACTGCAGGAAATTTTTCACCATGCCATATGGCAGATGTCCTTCACTATCTAGATACTTTAATCTCTAAAGTTGAGGACATATAGTTACATTGTTGAGATGAAAATTGTTTTAAAGAAACACTTCCTCTGGCTATCTGACACCATTATCCTAATTTAGGAGTCAAATTTGTATGATGAGAAATACATTCTTCAATTTGAAATCATAACCTTTTCACATTCTTGGTTTTAATATATGCTTTCTTTAATGAAATGGAAACCCTTGTGTCTTTGTGGGCATGTGTGCATTTGTGTGTTTGGTTTTTGGTATTCTGACTTAGCAAAATGAAGAATTCACAAGTCCATGGTGGTCAATTGACTCAGAACAATACATTAAGCTGTATCTTCTCAATATAGTACTATCAAAGATTATATATACAACTCATAATAATAACAGAACTTAACTGGACAAATCTTTTTGGAGCTACTCTGTTACTTCGTTTCCCTAACTCCCAGAATACTTTTCATTAAAATAATACCCTCTCCTTCTTTTCCCTTCTCCCTCAACCTTCCCAAAGAGTTTAGAATGACATCTGTGTGGCAATCTGCCTAGTATTTATTTTAATATTTCCTTATTTCTGAAATTGATACATGCCCCTACCTTCTGATTACCTGATTGGTGTTATTTCTGCTACAAAACACTTGAAGACTAACTATTGGGCAAGTCACCATGTGTCAGAATTGACTCAAAGTCAGCTTATTTGGTTTTCTGGTTATTGAGTAATTCATGTAATTGTTGATAGTCTTACATAAAAGTCTTAAGTAACAGGCTTAGGTAATTCTGAGATGCATATTCAGATAAAATACATTTAGAATATATAATTTATATATTTTTATATAATTTATCTAGAATATATAATATATATTCAATAATTTTCCATTAGATTATAAAAATGTGACTACCCTTTTGATGGGTATGGATTCAGAATCATTTTCTAGTGGTACCTGGTAGTGGTGTGCTAAATTACACTGAACTGTCTGCATCCTTTCATTTTATCTATTGAACCTATACATTTAAACATGAATTGGCTGTAGTAGATCAAATAATCACACGACAATTAATTCAATAACTCTTTTGTGTGTACATTGCATGTTGTTGTGTGCCATCTAGTTAATTCCAACTTTAGTGACCCTAAATAACAGAGTAGAACTGCCTCATAGGATTTTCTAGGTTGTAATCTTTATGGGAGCAGATTGCTAGGTCTTTTCTCCTGTGGAGCAGCTGGTGGCTTTGAACTACTGACCACTGACCTTTCAGTTAGCAGCCGAGTACTTAATCACCAAAACCAAAAAAGCCCATTGCCCGATTCCGACGCATAGCGACCCTACACGATAGTGTAGAACTGCCGTATAGAGTTTCCAAGGAGCATCTGCTTGATTCAAACTGCCAACCTTTTGGTTAGCAGCCAAGCTTTTAACCACTGCGCCACCAGGACTTAACCACCAGGGTTCCTTATATATTGCATACATAGGATGAAATTTTAGAACCTATTTCAGTCCTCTATTGTAACAGATAAGGAAAGCGAGAGCCTTATAGAGTCAGTGAGATATTCAGGATAGCTACCTGTCTAGTTCAAGAGACAGAACCACATTGCAAGTCTTCTTTTTCTCAGTCCGGTACCCTCATGGCAGCTTACAACAACTCATTTGAAAGTGTTGCCTGATCACCCTTAGTGATTCTGAGGCTAAAATGGATCTGGACCAAATGGCTTTAAAGCCATATAACACTGGCTTCTTTGACACCACACAGATCTGCATTCCAAGCACTGATCTTTTACTTATTTTCAATGTGACACTTGGCAGATCAGTCAGTCTCTCTAATCCTCATATCCTCATTCCCTCACCTGTTAAAAAAAAATTAAAAAAAAAAGAGGATAACAATAGTACATACCTGATAATTTATGAGAGTTCCTGAGTGGCTCAAATGGTTAACATATTCGACTGCTAACTGAAAGATTGGCAACTCAAGTCCACTCAGAGATACTTTGGAAGAAAAGTCTAGAGATCTACTTCCAAGAGATAACAGCCATTGAAAATCCTATGGAGCAAAGTTCTACTCTGATACACAAGGGGTTGCCACTGGTCAGAATCAACTCAAGGACAACTGCTTTTTATGGGGGGACAGGCGCGGGGTGGTAATCCATGTAATGCTTTCACCACAGTGTCCTTCATTTAATAAATATGCCCAGAACATATACTATTAGTATTACTTTGACTATTTTTGTGACAACTATTTTCAGTTTTATTTACTTAATGTTCTGGAGTAATTACCCTCTTCAAGTAAAACACCTAAAACTAGCTCTTTATTTTTATATTTGAATCTAGAAATCCCTTTTCTTCTCATATATACTTTTTATTTTCACTATTGGTATATATTTTTATGTACAATATGTCCAAAAGATAAATCCCCACCAACATTCATAGGGTTAAACCTGCTGTCAAGTTGTACTTAAACGTCATGGTAAGCTGAACAGTTTTCCTACAGAGTTTCCATGATACTGTGGGAATCATTAGTTTAAAATATCCCCATTAGATATGCTGTCCCTTGAGCTGTCACCTTTGACAGATAACGCTTTCTCACGGAGGGTCTTTATGTATAGTAATGTATTGAGAAGAAAAGCTTCTATGAGAGGTTTGGTAGGCTTCAAAGGTTGGTGAGTGAACAAATGTCACTTACTCTATTTTCAGATCTCTTTCCATCACTGGAATGATTTAAGTTTCTTTATTCTGTGGTCCCTAGAGATATTTGAAACTCTGTTTGAATTAGGTGCTGCCAAAATCATTAAATCTGTCAAAAATTCAAATTCCTTGAAATCCAATGTTAAATTTTACTTCTCATTAAAAAAGAAAAAAATACTTAAGACAGCTTTCCCCAAATAGGGGTGGAAATGTCAAAAAAATTTCAGCTCTAACATTTTTAATACAAGATTAATGAGTGTCAGTCAATAATCTTATATCAGGTCATCTTTCCTCCATGAAATGCCATCTAAAAATAAAAATATTCTGCCACACTGTGTAATTACTCTTGTGAATGTTTGCATCTGAGATAGAGTTTACTCTGTGTAGAGGACCAAAAAGATACTTGCTCTTGGACAACTTTCTAGTGGCAATAGGAAGAAAAGAAAAGTAAGCTGAAAAAAGGAGTAGGTAATAATTGAGGTAAGAATAAAAGATGCTATTTGTGAGACTCCAAATGGCATCATTCTAAAATGTTATGTAATGAAGATATAAAATTATGACAGGAAATTCAAACTGGCAATCTCAGATTCAGAAATCCCACTTTCCTATCTTTCAACCACTCCGACCTTTATTCTCCATCATACCTTTCTTTCTACCTAGTCAAAAACAATCTTTCACCCCTAGCTGTATCTACTTCTTTTTCCCTCTAGGTAGTTAGTTCTAGTAGAGAAACTTCATTTTAGAAGAATGATGTTACAGTTTTGTTTTCTGACCTCAGTTGTGAGTCAATGCTATTTCACATCTTATTAACTTTTCCCAATCACATCTCTTCCTTATCCTCAGAAGTACTGATCTAAATGTTTGTTTGGTTCAGGTCCTGAAATCCAATGCTACCCAAACTGTGGTTAGCACCAGAGCAGGTCTGTGAACTGTTCACTATCAGTCCATCATCAAATAAATATAACAATCAACAGTAAACATTTAGAAATTTTGTGGCAATATGACAGAGTAGTTTTATGTCTTGAGTTTATTAATGGAGTTCCTGGGTGATGTAAACAGTTAACATGCTCAGCTACTAAATGAAAGGTTGGAGGTTTGAGTCCACCCAGAGGCACCTCAGAAGAAAGGCCTGGTGATCTACTTCTGAAAAGTCAGCCATTGATAAACTACACAGCACACACACACAGTTCTACCCTGACATACATGGAGTCACCATGAGTCTGAATTGACTCAATGGCAACTGATTTAAATTTAGTAACAACAACACAAAAATTAGATGGCTTTAATTTTATGGTTTTTTTTTCATTTAATTTGTCTAGTAATGTATTTTTTTATTCTATTTTCTGATTAGTTCACACTTAAGAATCAGTAACAAGTCTTTGGACAGAGACAGCATAGTTTGGATACTAAGCTCTGGTCATTTCCAGCCCATCCACTAACCCTCAAATGATGACATTGGTGTTTTAGTTTCTCTGTTAATCTATATTGTTTTGTTTTTACTTTATGGAAAAATTGTGGTCAGCATGCCAAAAGTACAATAAGTCCACCAGTAAACTAGGTTGGATCCACTTTTCCCTAGACTAGAGCATCCTGAGCCAAATTTGTAAACAAAGCTTCTGATCTCACTATTCTGATTAGAGAAAAGATCAATTTTAATTATATGCCCCAGTGCCAGAGGAATAGAAGCCAAAGACAATTGAGATTGAGCAAGTATCATTTTCTCCTAACACATAGGGTGGTGCTGGCTCAAGACAACCATCACAGACCTTCTTAGGTTGATGCAGTAATTCTAGATTTATCTTTTCATGTGATAAGACAGACCAATTGCCATCAAATTGATTCTTACTCACAGCAACCCCATGCGTTGCATAGTATAACTATGCTTCATTGGGTTTTCAAGGCTGTGACCTTTTGAAAGCAGATTGCCAGGCTTTTATTCTGAGGTGCATCTGGGTGGGGTTTTGCCACTGTGATGGTTAAGATTGTGTGTCAACTTGGCTAGGCCATGATTCTCACTCTTTATATGTGATCACTCCCACTATGGAATCTGCTGTGAGTAGCAAATCAGTAGCAAATCAGTTGAAAGGGAGTTTCCTTGGAGGGTGTGGCCTGCATCCGTATATAAGCAGATGTTCTGGCTTTTTGCTTACTCTGGATCCTGTGGCTGCCTCCTGTTCATCTGACCTCTAGTTCTTGAGACTTGAGCTATCAGCTTACCTGCCAATGTTGGGATTGGTCGATCTTCACAGCCTGTGAGCAAGAGCATTGCTCTCTGACCTGTCCATCTTGAGTTCACCAGCCTCTGCAGCTATGCGAATTGAGAGAAGCCTCTATCCTGATCCACAGACTTGGGATGTTCCAGCCTCTACAATCATGTGAGCCATTTCCTTGATATAAATCTCTCTGTGTATATATTTATACTCTTTACTAGTTTTGCTTCTCTAGAGAACACAGCCTAAGACATTTGGTACTGAGAGTGGTTCTAGAGAAACAAAATTGTAAAGATGAGTTTTTGAAATTGGTTCTCAAGTCTGGTTAGTCTTAAAGATGTTGATGACTCTGCTTCCATCAGTAAAGAGGGTACTGCCAATCCATGGTGTGAGGTGGCTATACAAATGTACAAAATATCACCACCAATAGATCAGGTATTGGAGAAAGGCGAGGCTCTGGGAGAACACACGTGTGATATCTTTCTACAGTCTTGTCAGAATGAGAATCATAACGAAGCTGGTTGGTTTTCCTACTTTCGCTAGATAAACTTGTGAAAGAAAGAGACACACTCAGGACTTCAGAGTAAAAGCTCAAGTGCCACATACATGACCTCAAGACTTCCACTTGTGCTTTGAAAGAAAGTCTCATTTCTTGTAGTAGCGGAGCTGAAACTGCAGAAAACCAAACACAGAGTCTTATTGTAAGAGTGGCTGAATTACAATGCCAGCTCAATTGCCAACCCTGAGAGCTGTCTGAAGTTAAAGTAAGAGCATTGACTGGGAGGAAAGGGAATCCTGAAACTTGGAATGGGGACATATATGGGCAGATAATCAGGAAGCTGGGGATGCTGAGCCCCTAAATTCCATTGAATCACTCCTGCGAGCAGAACCACTTCCATCTGAAGAAATTACTTCATGTTTGTCTGATACACCACTCTGCCCAGAAAAAAACATTAGCGCCTCCACTCCCATCTAACGAGATTAGCCCTAACCTAGCTGCCTCTAAAGAGCGCTTGCCTGAGTCATTGCCTGGGGCATTGCCTAAGGCAGATGCTTTACAAGACAATGTTGAATGTTCTCAAAATAATTCCACACTACCGATTCTGGCTTCTAGACCTATAACTAGACTTAAGTCCCAGTGAGCTTCAAAAGGTGAGGTGCAAAGTGTGAGCCAGGAGGAGGTACGCTACACTCCAAAAGAACTGCTTCGCTTTTCTAATATGTACAGACAGAAACCTGGGGAATATGTATGGGAATGGCTATTAAGGGTGTGGGATAATTGTGCAAGGAACATAAAGATGGATCAGTCTGAGTTTATTGATATGGGTCCACTAAGACAGATTCTTCATTCAATGTTTCAGCTCAAGAGGTTAGGAAAGGATCTAATAGTTTATTTGGTTGGGTTTCTGAAACATGGATTATGAGGTGGCCTACACTAAATCAAGTTGAAGTACCAGACCTGCCTTGGTATACTGTAGAAGAAGGTATCCAAAGGCTTAGGGAAATTGGCGTGCTGGAGTGGATTTATCAGGTTAGACCCACAGACCCATACATGGAGTGCTCAGAGAACACACATTTTACTACAACTTTGAGGTACAAATTTGTGAAAGGAGCTCCAGCATCCTTGAAGACTGCTGTGATTGCTATTTTATGTAAATCAGATTTGACCGTGGGAACTGTCCTAACTGAATTAAGACACCCAACTACAGTAGGGCTGATTGGACACCATGGTAGTAGGGGCCAAGTGGCTGCACTCAATTGACAAAGATAAGGTGGGCGTGGTTACAGTAATGGACAGTGGAGTCAAAGCAGTAATCAGAATAGTCTGACTGATATGAAATTATGACACTGGTTACTCAGTCATGGTGTCCTTAGGAGTGACATAGATAGGAAATCCACTAAACATTTACTTGATCTGTACAAATGGATAAATTCTAGGTCAGGTGGACAGCAGTCTAACTCAAATCACCAGACTAGAGAGTCACAGTCCCTTAATCAATTCCCAGATTTGAGTGAGTTTAAAGATGCATGTTAGATTGAATTATGTCCCACCAAAATGTGTGTATCAATTTGGCTGGGCCATGATTCCCGCTATTGTGTGATTTTTATGTTGTAAATCCTGCCTCTATCATGTTAATGAGGGAGGATGGGTGGCAGTTGGGTTAGTAAGGCAGAACTCAATCTACAAAATTGGATTGTGTCCTGAGGCAATCTCTTGAGAAATAAAAGAGAAAAGCAAGCAGAGAGATGGGGGACCTCATACCACCAAGAAAGCAGTGCCAGGAGCAGACTGAGTCCTTTGGACATGAGGTTCCTGTGCTGAGATGCTTCCAGAACAAGGGAAGACTGATGACAAGAACCTTCTTCCAGAGCC
>NW_004443953.1:11803083-11840682 GCF_000243295.1 Trichechus manatus latirostris | reverse complement strand
TAAATTTCTCTTTGTTAAAACCATCCACTTGTGGTATTTCTGTTATAGCAGCACTAGATGACTAAGACAACATCAAACTCCTTGAATGAAGGGGAGGCTGGGTCCCCTTGAGGAAGGACTCCAACACAATGCCAAATTTTTCATTGTTAATCTTTTTCCCAGCCTTCCCCAAAGGGATCTGCTGCCTTTTTCAAGACTGGCTGTTCATTGGGGGAAAGGAAGTAATCCGACTTTTTGGGGAGTACTGGATACTGGCTCTGAACTGACACTAATTCCAGGAGACTCAAACATTACTGTGGCCCACCAGTCAGAATGGGTGCATATTGAGGTCAGGTTTTTAATGGAGTCTTGGCTCATGTCCATCTCACAGTAGGTCCAGTGAGTCCCCAAACCCATCCTGTAGTGGTTTCCCCAGTTCCAGAATATAGAATTAGAATAGATATACTCAGTAACTGGCAGAACCCCCACAATGGATCCTTGACAAATAGAGTAAAGGCTATTATGGTAGGAAAAGCCAAGTGGAAGCCAATAGAACTGCCCCTATCTAGGAAAATAGTAAACCAAAAGCAATACCACATCCTGGAGGTATTGCAGAGATTATTGACACCATCAGGAACTTGAAGATTACTGCCATCATCGAGGATTTGAAGGATGCAGGGGTGGTGATTCCTACCACATCCTCATTCAACTTGTCTATTTGACCTGTGCAAAAAACAGATGGAACTTGGAGAATGACAGTAGATTACTGAAAGCTTAACCAGGCGGTGACTCCAGTTGCCACTGCTGTTCCAGATGTAGTTTCATTGCTTGAGCAAATTAGTACATCTCATGGTACCTGGTATGCAGCTATTGATCTGTCCAATGCCTTTTTCTCCATACCTGTTTTGAAGGACCATCAGAAGCAGTTTGCCTTCAGCTGGCAAGGCCAGCAATACACCTTCACTTGCCTACCTCAGGCTACATCAACTCTCCAGCCCTACATCATAATTTAGTCTGCAGGGAACTTGATCACCTTTCTCTTCCACAAGACATCACACTGGTTCATTACATTGATGCCATTATGCTGATTGGACTCAGTAAGGAAAAAGTATCAATGACTCTGGACTTATTGGTAAAATATTTGTGTGCTAGAGGGTGGGATATTAATCTCACAAAAATTTAGGCACCTTCCACATCAGTGAAATTTCTAGGGATTGAGTAGTGTGGGGCATATCAAGATATTCCTTCAAAAGTGAAGGATAAGTTATTGCATCTGGCTGCTCCCACAACTAAAAAAGAGGCACAATGCCAAGTGGGTCTCTTTGGATTTTTTGGCAACGTATTCCTCATTTGGTTGTGCTACTCCAGCCAATTTATCAAGTGACTCAAAAAGCTGCTAGTTTTGAATGGGGCCTAGAAGAGAAGGCTCTGCAACAATTTCAGGGTGCTGTGCAAGCCACTCTACCACTTGGGCCATATGATCCAGCTGATTCAATGGTGCTTGAAGTGTCAGTGGAAGCTAGAGATGCTGTTTGGAGTCTTTGGCAGGCCTGAATTGGTGAATCACAGGGCAGACCATTAGGATTTTGGAGCAAAGTCCTGCCATCATCTGCAGATAACTACTCTCCTTTTGAGAAACCACTTTTGGCTCTTTACTAGGCTTTGGTAGAGACTGAACACTTAACCATGGGACACCAAGTCACCATGCAGGCTGAACTGCCTATCATGAACTGGATGTTGTCTGACCCAGAATCACAAAGTTGAACATGCACAGCATCACTCCATCATTAAATGAAAGTGGTATATATGAGATCAGGCCCTAGCAGGACCTGAAAGCACAAGTAAGTTAGATGAAGAAGTGGCCCAAATACCCATGGTCTCTGCTACTGTCACATTACTTTCCATCTCCCACTCTGCACCTATGGCCTCATGGGGAGTTCCTTATGATCAGTTGACTGAAGAAAAGAAAACTTGTACCTGGTTTACACATGGTTCTGCATGATATGCCGGCACCACTCAAAAGTGGACAGAGAGGTAGCACTACAGTCCCTTTCTGGGACCTCCCTTAAGGACAGAGGTGAAGGGAAATCCTCTCAATGGGCAGAACTTCTAGCAGTGCACCTGGTTGTTCACTTTGCTTGGAAAAAGAAATGGCCACATGTGCAATTGTATATTGATTAATGGGCTGTGGCCAATGGTTTGGCTGGATGATCAGGGACATGAAAGGAACATGATTGGAAAATTAGAGACAAAGATTTATAAGGAAGAGGTATGTGAATAGGTCTCTCTGAATGAACCAAAGAAGTGAAGATATTCATGTCTCATGTGAATGCTTACCAAAGGGTGACCTCAGAAGAGGATGATTTTAACAATCAAGTGGATAGGATGACTTGTTCTGTTAAAACAAGTCATCCTCTTTCCCCAGGTACTCCTTTCATTGCTCAATGGACTCATGAACAAAGTGGCCACGGTGGCAGGGATGGAGTTTATTCATGGGCCCAGCAACATGGACTTCCACTCACCAAGGCTGACTTGGCTACAGCCTCTGCTTAGTACCCAATCTGCCAACAGCAGAAACCAACACTGAGTCCCAGATAAGGCACCATCCCCCAAAGTAATCAGCCAGCAACCTGGTGGCAAGTTGATTACACTGGACCACTTTCATTATGGAAAGGGCAGCATTATGTCCTTACTTGAATAGACACTCACTCTGGATATGGATTTGCCTTCCCTGCACGCAATGCTTCTACCAAAACTATCATCCACGGACTTACAGAATGCCTTATCCACCATCATGGTATCTGACACAGCCTTGCCTCAGATCGGGGCACTCACTTCACAGTAAATAAAGTGCAGCAATCAGCCCATTCTCATAGAATTCACTGGTCTAGCCGTGTTTCCCATCATCCTGAAGCAGCTGGCTGGATAGAGCGATGGAATGGCCTTCTAAAGACACAATTATGGTGCCAGCTAGGTGGCAATACCTTGCATGTTGAGGCAATGTTCTCCAGGAGGCTGTATATGCTCTGAACCAGCGTCCAATATATAAAGCTGTTTCTCCTATAGCCAGGATTCATGGGTCCAGGAATCAAGGGGGGGAAATGGGAGTGGCACCACTCACTATTACTCGCAGTGACCCACTTGCAAGACTTTTGCTTCCTGTCCCCACGACCTTATGCTCTACAGGTCTAGAGGTCTTAGTTCCAAATAATGCTCCCACCTGGAGACACATCACTGATTCTATTGAACTGAAAGCTAAAAATGCTACCTGGCCACTTTGGGCTCCTTACGCCTCTGGATCAACAGGCAAATAAGGGAGTTACCATACTGGCTGGTGTGATTGATCCTGATTACCAAGAGGAAATTGGATTCTTATTACATAATGGAGGTAAAGAAGAGTATGTCTGGAATGCAGGAGATCCCTTATGGAGTCTCTTAGTACTACCATGTCCTATGATTAAAGTCTATGGAAAACTACAGCAACCCAATTCTGACATGACTACTAATGACCCAGACCTTTCAGGAATGAAGGTTTGAATAACCCCACCAGGCAAAGAACCACAACCCCCTGAGGTGCTTGCTGAGGGCAAAGGGAATGTGGAATGATTGGTGGAAGAAGGTAGTTCGAAATATCAGTTATGGCCATGTGACCAGTTGCAGAAATGAAGACTGTAATTGTTATGCATATTTCTGCTTTGTATGTGTGCATCAAGTATTTTTGTTTTCTTCACTTATAAAATATAAGATGTAAATAGGGCTAGTGAATTTTCGGTTGTATGTGTGTTAGTTGTATCATGTTAGGCACAAGTATGACTTTACAATTGTCTTTATTCAGAGATTATGTATGGTTTAAGGAGATGTGAACATGTGTCAAGTTGACAAAGGGTGGACTGTGATGGTTATGATTGTGTATCAACTGCGCCATTATTCTCACTGTTTACATATGATCACTCCCATTATGGAATCTGCTGTGAGTGACAAATCAGTTGAAAGGGAGTTTCCTTGGGGGTGTGGCCTGCATCTATATATAAGCAGATGTTCTGGCTTTTTGCTTGCTCTGAATCCTGTGGCTGCCTCCTGTTCATCTGACTTCCAGTTCTTGGGACTTGAGCTATCAGCTAATCTGCCTTTCTTGGGACTGGTCAATTTTCACAGCCTGTGAGCAAGAGCCCTGCTCTCCTACCTGCTGATCTTGGTTTTGCCAGCTCCTGCAGCTACGTGAATCGAGAGAAGCCTCTATCCTGAACCATGGACTTGGGACGTTCCAGCCTCTACAATCATGTGAGCCATTTTCTTGATATGAATCTCTCTATATATGTATTATACGCTGTACTGGTTTTGCTTCTCTAGAGAACCCAGCCTAAGACAGCCACCAATCTTTTGGTTAGTAGTCTAGTGCTCAACCATCTGTGCCATTCAGAGATGCCTGTAGGGCACAAGGGTATCTGAAAGCCATAAAACTCAGGTGCACTATTATCTGTTATTAATTGCATATTCATCTACCCAATCTAAAATTAAGAGGCCTTGGAGTTGCCCTTCACTTCTCCTTCCCCATCCCAGCCTCAAATCAGTCTCTTGGTCCAATACACTTTCCAGATATTTATCCAGATATTTATTCAGCCCAGACTGTCATCACTTCTCAATTAGAGCATTGTCATATGCCTACCTCATCTTATTACTTTCAGCTTTTACATTTTCTAGTCCAAAGTATAAGGATGCAAATATCTTTGCCCTCGGTTCTTTAACATTACAGAGCTAACCGGAATCACTGATTTATACTTCTTAAAAGACTACTCAGGAATGATTGTCTTGAAGGTTGTAAAAGTCAGAGCAGACATCACGGATATTTTTGTAAGCTTTTAAATGGAGTTTAGTGTCAACATGGCATCAAGCCTTATAGCCTAATGATATGACATCAGTGACAGCTTTGAACCTCATGCTAAATGATAGGTTGAACAGCACCAAATGCTTTGTGAACCTTTATTTTGAATTGCTGAGGAAAGCAAATTTCAGCGACGGTTTCAGCTCTGTAATCATCCTTGGGATGCAGTTTGACTATAGAAAGGGATTTAGTCTCTCCTTTTTCAGTTAAATATTGTGTAAAGTAAATACGAAGCAGTTCTAAGACTTCTTAGTCCAGTGTAAATTTGAATAATCTTATGTGTACTTATTATTTTGTTTAATGACTCTTAATAATAGATCACTCCATTTTATTTTAAAATACCACCTGAAGTGTATCCAATAAGAAGAGCTATAACATAGTTCTGGAGAATGAAAACTATTTCCATGGTTTACCTTATTTTTTCACAAGTAACATGCCCACATACAACACACATAGCATGCCTAGGGGCTTGTGTGGTTGGCTAAAAATGTATAATGCGGGTGTTATTTGCATAAAAATACTCTACTGGCCTATGATCATTATTCAAAGAGTGAAAACAAAAGTGATAATGTGGATGGGAATTTGATACAGGACATGTAATTCAATGGTTTTTCTATCTATAGAATATCTTAGCATTTTCCAAAGGTGTGTTCTATAGTCTACTAGATACTAGAACATATGAAATCATTATTTATATAGTATTTCTTGGTTTTAAATCAGAAAGTGTGTTGTATTTTCTAATAACATGAATAGATATTTTTATTCCAGATTCTTCTAAAATATTTAGAGGAGGACCTTACTTTTCCACTAAATACATTAAACTTTCTGAATTTTTACTTTTATTTTCATTCCCTTCTTCTGTTTACATTGTTGGAAATAAGTTGAAATAAGGTATTAGACAGGATTTCTAAGCTATTAAACCAATCTCAAGGTCTGTAACCGATTTCAGGAAAACCATGTAGCCAGAACAAGGGACTAGGTTAAAATACAGGGATTTTCTACTGATCCTGATATTTTAACTCGTATATTGTCATATGGTTCTAAAATAAATTATATACAGTGCTTTAAGTGTAGGAAATATTGTATTATAGCAAATTAGAGTGTCTTTAGTAGACTGAGTATTGAGTATAGTGTGTAAAATTTCATGATGAAGGGCAAGACAATTGCTAATGAAACTTTGACATAGATGCCTAAGGAACCAGCTGCTTCCCTCAATACTAATAGCAAACATCTATCTAGTGCTGTGTGCTGACACTATTTCATTTGCTTTGCATTGATTAACATATTTAATCCTTACAGCAACTTTATGTGATAGGTTTTATTTTACTCTTTACAGATGAGGAAATTAATACACAGAGAGACTAAATTATTTGCCAAGGTCTTACAAGTAAAAGAGGTAGTACTGGAAGGGGGCAGGGTTTATTTGGATTTTTTTGTTATGGTATGTTTGTTATAATTAACACATTTACTATCTCACATTTTAAATATTTATACATCTATAAAACAACTTTGCATTTAACATGGCCTTATTCATTGGAAACTTGCTTACAAAGAGCAAGCAATAATACCTTTACATGATCCAGTTCACACAGCAGGTAAACCAGACAAGGTCTTTGTTCTTACAAAGTTTACAGACATATTAATAGTTAATTCATTTGCATATTCATACATAAATAAACTATTTGATGAAATTAGTGCACTGGGAATGTTTGCAAAATGAGAGTGATTTGGGTCATGGTGCAAGATATGCAGAGGGGGAATGCATTTTTGAGAATAAATGGTGGGGGGATTGAACATTTTGAAAATCAACTAAAGCAAACAGAAATGAGAGGCATGCTGGATTTAGACTCGGTAATCTCTTAGGAGCATGGTTACAAGGTCCAGTGAACAGAGATCTTGATTTTTATATCTTGTGGAGAGACTGACAGGCATTTGCCGACTTTGAAGACAAGTCTTAGAGCAATGTGGTAGCTCTGTCTACTCTTATTTGTCCTGGGAAGTATTGGCAAGCAGACTGTAGTCTCATCTCACTTATCTTGAGGTTTCATTTCATTTAATTTAAAAATTTCTTCCCTTCACAACCTATCTGGTTGGGTTAGCCTACAGAGGTAAATATGCCGGCATATGTATGGCCTCATGTGGAGAAACAATTTTGATCTTTATGACCCTGCCCAAGGAGCCCTGGTGGTATAATGGCTAAGCACTCAGCTGCTAACCTTAAGGTTGGCATTTCACACCGGCATTTCACAGCGGCTCCATGGGAGAAAACCTGGCGATCTGCTCCTGTAAAGATTACAGCCTAGGAAACTCCATGGGGCAGTTCTACTCTGTCAACAGGGTTGCTATGAGCTGGAATCTACTCCACAGTACACAACAATAATATGACCCTATCCAGGGTGGTGTTTTTCCTTAGGGCTGAGTCTCATACTTGGTATTTGAGCTGGATGAGGGCTGAGCATTAGTACACTTTCAAAGCTTCCCAGACAAATGTACACCAGAGTAGAGAACCAAAATTCTAAAGAATGTCATCTGAAATGATATCTATTTTAGAGGCTTTAGTAAATGAGGTTTGGGCTGCAGAGGTCTTATACTTTCCAGTTTGGGCCAAATTAAGTTGGTGATAGAGGAGAGATAATAATCTATCCCACACCTTGTCAAATGATGGTGACATAAAGATACTTAATACCTGCCTTCAGGGAGTTTGCTGTCTAGTGGGAAATAGTAGTTTTACAAACAACTAAGTCTAAATTTGTGAGAAAGACTGTAATAAAGACATATTCAAAGTACTGTACAAACAGATGAAACAATTAGTCTGTCAGGATGGATAGGGTGCATAGAGGAAGTAACACTTAGATTTGGAAGAGAATTAAGAGTTAAGAATATGACAGGTGACGAAGGGGAGAGACGAAGAAAAGTTTTAGTAAGTAAAAATAGCATTAGGAGACATAAGGGAAGTGTATTTCACAAATGATAGCTGGTTTAGTGTCGATGAAGTATATGGTATATGGGAATAGTGAGGAGATCAAGTTGGCAAGGATGACTGGATTCAGTTTGTGGGATTTTGACTCTAGTACAGGAGCTAAACCTTAAGGGAAGCAACAATATTTTTCTCCTAAAAAAATGAGTTTAGGGAAAAACAAGCTTCTATTTTTTTTAAATTTATTTTAAATATCAACATCTAAAAATAAACACATTTTAATCTTCTTGGAAGTGGAATGTGTCGAGTTGAGATATATTAATTATTATTTCACAAAGCAATTTCAGTTTAACTCATGGCTCACTTTTATTTCTAGCTGTTCAGTCAACTTTAAATTATATGGCTTGTGTAACATATTCCTTTTTTATTTTTATTTTTTTAATTTTTGTGCTTTAAGTGAAAGTTTACATTTCCAGTTAGTATCTCATACAAAAATTTATACGTACATTGTTATGTGGCTCTAGTTGCCCTCCCAATACTGTAACAGCATACTCCCCCTTTCTACCCCGGATCTCCCATGTCCATTCAACCAGCTCCTGACCCTCTCTGCCTTCTCATCTTGCCTCCGGACATTAGCTGCCCATTTAGTCTCATGTATCTACTTGAGCTAAGAAGCACACTCTTCAGGAGTTATCATTTTAGGTCCCATAGTCCAGCCTAATCTTGGTCTGAAGAGTTGGCCTAGAGAATGGTTTTAGTCTTGGACTAACAGAGAGTCCAGGGCCCATGTCTTCTGGGGTCACTCCAGTCTCAATCAAACCATTAAGTCTGGTCTTTTTACTAGAATTTGGGTTCTGCACCCCACTTTTCTTCTGCTCCATCAGTGACTGTCTGTTGTGTTCACTGTCAGGGCGGTCATTGGTTGTATCCAGGCACCATCTAGTTCTTCCAGTCTCAGGCTGATGAAGTCTCTGGTTTATGTGGCCCTTTCTGTCTCTTAGGCTAATACTTTCCTTTTGTCTTTGGTGTTCTTCATTTCCCTTTGCTCCAGGTGGATTGGGACCAATTGATGCATCTTAAATGGCTGCTTACTAGCTTTTAAGACCCCAGATGCCACTCACCAAAGTGGGATGCAGAACATTTTGTTAATAAGCTTTTTTATACCAATTGACCTAGATGTCCTCTGAAACCATGGTCCCTAGACCCTTGCCCCTGCTACTCTGTCCCTCGAAGTGTTTGGTTGTATTCAGAAAACTTCTTAGCTTTGGTTTAGTCCAGTTGTGCTGACTTCCCCTGTAGTGTGTGTTGTCCTTCCCTTCACCTAAGATAATTCTTGTCTACTATCTAACTGGTGAATACACCTCTCTCTCCCTCCCCACCCTCGTAACCATCAAAGAATGTTTTCTTCTGTGTTTAAACCTTTTCTTGAGTTCTTATAATAGTGGTCTTATACAATATTTGTCCTTTTGTGACTGACTAAATTCACTCAGTATAATGTCTTCCAGATTCCTCCATGTTATGTTTCACAGATTCATCGTTGGTCTTTATTGTTGTGTAGTATTCCATTGTGTGGGTATACCATAATTTGTTTATCCATTCGTCCATTGATGGGTACCTAGGTTGTTTCTGTCTTTTTGCTATTGCGAATGGTGCTGCAATGAACATGGGTGTGTATATATCTATTTGTGTGATAGCTCTTATTTCTCTAGGATATATTCCAAGGAGTGGGATTGCTGTAACATATTCTTAAACTGGTGTTCAATAAATTCTCAGCTGGCTTAATAGCTAATAGGAATAATCAGACTGGAAAAATACAATTTTGTCATTCCATAGGGAGCTCTGGCAGTCAGTGTTCTAAAAAATGTTTATCATGTTAATTTAGCTGATTGGCAGTTTTTTACCTTTAAACTCACAGTCTTCATGGAGTGAATTAAGGTTACAAGTAAATAATTAAGAAAACTTTAAAGAGGAAATAACAGAATCGTTTCCCTCATTGTGTATATGGGAATATATGTTCAACATTTTAAGGAAAGATTTTCTAAATCTTCTTCATTTTCAAGAAAGCAATGAATTGATAATGGTCATTCAATGTATTCAATACAATTTCTAGATAAATATCTGCCCTATACATAAATAAATGACTATCCACATAATATCTAGTTAAAATGTAGATAAAAAAGAAATGTATACAAACAAAAACACAAATATTTAGAAGTATCAAACCGCCTTGTTTAAAAAAAAAAACTGAATTATTAAGGGAGATTTCCTCTTCCAACTGATAAGTTTGAAATGGTATATATTTCAAAGTGGTGTCATTAAATTGAAAGCATAAAGTGATGAAGTTAGAGCAAAACAGAAAGTACTGTGTACTAGGAAGTAAGAGTCTCTTGGAAAATGAGAAAATCATTATTTCTATGAAAAACGACATTATCTAGTCCAAGCCCAACTTCTTAAGAGGAAAGGAAGACAGCTTCAAAGTTATTCTATAGACACAGATATACATAATGCCCACACATATATGAGCTCATCCAGAGGACTGGAGATATTCTAGTTTCCCCAAATCATGGAATCCTGATATAGAATTTTTTTTTTTTTTTTTATGATTATCTTCTTTCTATTTGATGAAAATGGGAAAGAGAAGAAGCAAGAAGAAAAGAAGGAGGGATGGATGGAGGGAGAGGTAAATTAGGTTTTTCTCTGGAAAATTAATTAAGCCTTGTATTATTTTACTAATGAAAGACAGTAATAAATAATAACAACATAGTGTATTAAAAGTTTAAGATAATTTTGAAAAAGACTTATTAATTTGTAACTTTCATAACTGTATATGTATACATATACATGTGATGACCATTGACCTTTATGGATTAATGAAATTAAGTTAGAATGTTCAGTGTGAGGAAACCTTTGAAATCCAAGTTGACACTCATATATAACCTGGATTGTATATTTTACCTTACCAAACATAGAGCATTAAGGAGAACAGACGTAGTCTTAGCAAAGAGGATACACACAAACACAGATACAGACACACGGAGTTAAATTGAAGGGGATATTGCATACTAGGATCAAATACAAAACAAAAACCTGTTGTTTTGGGGTCAATTATGACTCATAGCAACCCTAAAGGACAGAACAGGACTGCCCCACAGGGTTTCCAAGGAGAGGCTGGTAGATTCAAACTGCTGATCTTTTGGTTAGCAGCCTGAGCTCTTAACCACTGTGCCACCTGGGCTCTGTATAGGATCAAATAGTGTCTTGTAAAGTAATGAAATGATTATCACTATGAACTATAACTTTGATTTAGCCCAAGTCCTAAAGTTAAAGAGAATGTTAAATATTTAACAGCCACTTAGATATGCAGAGAAAAAAAAAAAAGACTGTTATGAATATTACTCAGAAATTCTCTACTTCAGTTAAAGATAGTAATATGTTCTATTAGAATAAAGAGAAGAGAAGCAGTTTTACCACCATTGTTGTTATTATTCAGTGCCCTCAAGTGAGTTCCAACTCATAGCAACTCTACGACAGAACAAAACACTGCCTGGTTCTGCACCATCCTCACAATTGTTGGTACGCTTGAGCCTATTGTTGCAGCCACCGTGCCAATCCATCTCATTAAGGGTCCTCCTATTTTCACTGACCGTCTATTTTACCAAGCATGATGTCCTTCTCCTGGGACTGGTCTCTCCTGATAACATGTGCAAAGTACTTGAGACTAAATCTCTCCATCCTCCCCTCTAAGGAGAATTCTGGATGTACTTCTTCCAAGACATATTTGTTCTTCTGGCAGTCCGTGGTATATTCAATATTCTTCATCAAGACCATAATTCAAAGGCATCAATTATTCTTTGGTCTTCCTTATTCATTGTCCAGCTTTCCCAGGTATATGAGGAGATTTTAAATATATGACTTGGACCAGGCGCACCTTAGTCCTCAAAGTGACATAGTTGTTATTTAACGCTTCAAAGAGGTCTTTTGTAGCAGATTTGCCTGGTGAAATTAGTCCTTTGATTTCTTTTTGACTGCTACTTCCATGGTTGTTGATTGTGGATCCAAGTAAAATGAAATCCTTTACAACTTCCATCTTTTCTCTGTTTATTATGATGTTGCTTATTGGTCAAGTCATGAGGATATTTGTTTTCTTTATGTTAAGGTATAATCGATAATGAAGGCTATAGTCTTTGATCTTCATCAGTAAGTGCTTCAAGTCCTCTTCACTTTCAGCAAGCAAGGTTGTGTCATCTGCATATCACAAGTTGTTAATGAGTTTTCCTCCAATCCTGTCTCACACCTTTCCTTATTTTAAATTACACAATATCCCCTTGTTGTATTCCAATGACTGCCTCTTGGTCTATGTACAGGATCCTCATGAGCATAATTAAGTGTTCTGTAATTCCTATTATTTGCAATGTTACCTATAGTTTTTTATGATCCACATAGTCAAATGCCTTTACGTAGTCAATAAAACACAGGTAAACATCCTTCTGATGCTCTCTACTTCCAGCCAAGATTCATCCAGCATCAGCAATGATATTATTCATCCTATGCCCTCTTCTGAATCTGACTTAAATTTCTGGCAGTTCCCTGTCGATCTACTGCTTTAACCATTTTTAAATTATCTTCAGCAAAATTTCACTTGCTTGTGATATTAATTATATCATTTGATAATTTTTGCATTGTATTGGGTCACCATTCTTTAGAATGGGCACAAATATGGATCTCTTCAGTCAATTGGCCAGGCACGTGTCTTCCAAATTCCTTGGCATAAACAAATGAGTGCTTCCAGCATTGCATCCGTTCGTTTAAATATCTCAATTGGTATTCATTCAATTCCTGGAGACTTGTTTTTCACCAATGCCTTCAGTGAAGCTTGAACCTTTTCCTTGAATACCAACAATTCTTCATCATATGCAGCCTTCTGAAATGGTTGAACGTTGACCAATTCTTTTTGGTACTGTGTATTCCTTCCATCTTCTTTAAATACTTCCAGCATCGTTCAATATTCTGCCCATAGAATCCTTCAAAATTGCACCTCGAGGCTGGAATTTTTTCTTTAGTTCTTTCAGCTGGAGAAATGCTGAACATGTTCTTCCCTTTTGGTTTCCTAATTCTAGGTTTTTGCACATTTTATTATAATACTTTGTTTTGTCTTCTCAAGCTGCCCTTTGAAGTCTTCTCTTCAGCTCTTTCACGTAATCATTTCTCCCTTTCACTTTAGCTACTCTATTTCCAGAGCAACTTTCAGAATCTCCTCTGAGATCCATTTTGGTCTCTTCTTGCTTTCCTCTCTTTTTAATGACCCTTTGCTTTCATTATGTATGATGTCCTTGATGTCTTTACACAACTTGTCTGGTCTTCAATCATCGGTGTTCAATGTGTCAAATCTATTCTTGAGATGGTTTCTAAATTCAGCTGAGATATACTCAGAGTTGTACTTTGGCTCTTGTGGACTCATTTGAATTTTCTTCAGCTTCAACTTGAACTTGCATATGAGCAACTGATGGTCTGTTCCACAGTCGGACCCTGGCCTTGTTCAGACTGATGTTATTGAGCTTCTCCATCATGTCTTTCCACAGACATAGTCTATTTGATTCCTGTGTGTTTAATTATGTGAGGTCTACATGTATAGTTGCAGTTTATGTTGTTGAAAAAAGGTGTTTGCAGTGAATAAGTCATTGGTCTTGCAAAATTCTATCATGTGATCTCCAGCATCGTTTCTATCACCAAGGTCATACTATCCAACTACTTATCCTTCCTTTTGTCCAGCTTTTGCATTCAAATCACTGGTAATTATCAATGCATCTTGAGTGCAAGTGTGATCAATTTTAGACTGTAGAGGTTGGTACAAACCTTCAATTTCTTCATCTTTGGCATTCGTGGTTGTTGAGTAAATTTGAATAACAGTCATATTAACTGGTCTTCCTTGTAGGCTATGCATATTATCCTATTACTGACAGCATTGTACTTCAGCTTAGACCTTGAAATGTTCCTTTTGCTGATGAATGCAACAGCATTCTTCTTTAATTTGTCATTCCAGCATAGTAGACCATATGATTGTCTGATGCAAAATGGCTGACACCAGTCCCTTTCAGCTCATTAATGCCTTTATATGTTCATTGCATTTCATTTTTGATGACTTCCAATTTTCCTAGGTTCATACTTAGCACATTCCATGTTCCGATTATTAATGGATGTGTTAGCTGTTTCTTCTCATTTTGAGTAGTGCCACATCAACAAATGAACATCCTAAAAGCTTTACTCCATCCATGTCATTAAGATCAACTCTACTTTGAGGTGGCAGCTTTTCTCCAGTAGTCTTTTGAGTGCCTTCCAACATGAGGGGCTCATCTGCCGGCAATATATCAGACAACCTTCTGCTGTTATGTGTAAGGGTTTCACTGTCCAATTTTTTCAGAAGTAGACCACCAGGTTCTTCTTCTTAGTCTTTCTTAGTCTGGAAGCTCTGCTGAAACTTTTCCACTGTGGGTGACCGTGCTGGTATTTGAAATACTGTTTGCTTAGCTTCAAGTACCACAGCAACACATAAGCCACCACAGTATCACAAACTGACAGATGATGTTAATCATTAGCAGATATGTGGTCTGATATTCAGTTTAGAGGTTTAGAGAAAGGTACATGGTGGAAATAAATTAAAGGTTAAGAGAAGTAAATCCAGATGTGTACCTGCTAGCAAATAATTTTCCCTGGACTCTAAAATAAACATAATAGGCTAAAAACATAACAAACCCAGAAAAAATAAAACAAAATAATAGTTTGGAGACATGGTGAAAGTGTCCAAAAAGATAAAGACAAAAAACCAAGAAAGGTACTTGGAAAGCCTGGCTTGAAGACGATACTGAGTATTATAGTCACTAAACAGTATTATAGAAGTAAATGGAAATGGTGTTATTTCAGGCCATTACTTGGAGAATGGAAACAAATAACATACGGATTTTGAGAAATTTCTGTTCAAATCCTTTGCTTAAAGGTAGATGGATGTGTAAACTATGCAGGACAGGTACTTTTTTGTTCCTGAACATTTCTAAATCCTATCTTAATAAATTATTCCAATGCTTTTTCCTTTCTAGGTTCTCTTTTTTAATATATATTTTCTCAAAAATCATCTCTGCTTCCACTACATTGAAGGTGCTGTGTTAGATGTGAGCAAAATATAAACAAATATCAATAGAAAGAAAGGAAGACAGCAAAAAAGAAGAAAGAAAAAGCAAAGAGAGAAAAACAGGCATGCATTTGGCACCATCCTTGTAACCATCGTGATACTTATTTTCCTGTAGACTTTGTTTTTTTATTACAATTGTACAATCACAAAATGGAGGCCAACCACACAATTCTGGGAATCATGTTCCAGCCAAATTGATACACACATTTTTGGGGGTACATAATTCAAACTATGACATTCCACCCTTTGACCCCCAAAAAATCACATCCTTGCAACATGCAAAACATATTCGTCTCATCATATCATAGCAAAAGTCTTAACTCCAAGTCCAAAATCCAAAAATTCCTCTTCGTCTGTGAAATCTAGAATACAAGTTATCGGCTTCCAAAGGTACAATGGCAGAACAGGCACAAACTAGACATTTCCATTACAAATGGGAGAAACTGGAGGGAAAGAAGGGATAACAGGCACCACACAAGTCAGCAGAACACATTACATTAGTCCTCAAGGCTTTGAAAATAAACCTCTGTTCTCTGAGATAATTTACACAACAGCCCTGCCCTCCAGACTCTAGGTACTGGCCACAGTTTCCAGATTCTGAGTGGAAGCCCCTCAGCTCTGGGCTTCAGCTCTGCTTTCCAGGCCAACTGGGACAGCAACTCTGCTCCCTCGGCTTCAGGCACTCCATTCTCCTAGTCCCTCGGAGTGGTGACTCCACCCTTAGAAGCACCAGAGGTCATGGCTCCACTCTTTGAAACCCCTGAGGTCATGGCCAGACATTTTGAGACTGAGGCATCTCAGCTTCTTGTGTCCCTTGTCTCTTCAGCTTCTGCTTCCTGTGGCCTCTCTGCCCTCAGGCCTCAAGCCCGCATCTGCCCTGCTGGGGCAAGTGTTCCAAAGCTGGGTAGCTCCACCAATAAATGCCTGGAAGCACCCCACTCCGCGAGGAAACCTCCTGCACACAGGCACTTTAGTCCTTACTTTTTTAAGTTAAAGAAGAAACTATTCTTATCTTTAATAACTCTGTTAATATTCTGAGATATTTTTTGTTTCAACACAGTTGTTTATAAATGCAATTCTCTAAATTTAGACACAATTCCCTAATAGGGTTGTCATAGTTTGAATTGTGTCCCCAAAAACTGTGTGTATCAATTTGGCTGGGCCATGATTCCCAGAATTATGTGGTTGGTCTCCATTTTGTGATTGTAATTTTATGTTAAGGAGGATTAGGGTGGGATTGTAACACCACTCTTACCCAGGTCACATCCTGATCCAATGTAAAGGGAGTTTCCCTGGGGTGTGGCCTGCACCACCTTTTATCTCCTAAGAGATAAAAGGAAAGGGAAGTAAGCAGAGAGCACGGAACCTCATACCACCAAGAAAGCAGTGCCAGGAGCAGAGCACGTCCTTTGGACCTTGAGGTCCCTGTGCTGAGATGCTCCCAGACCAAGGGAAGACTGATGACAACGACCTTCCTTCAGAGCCAACAGAGAAGAGAAAGCCTTCCCCTGGAGCTGACACCCTGAATTTGGACTTGTAGCCTACTGGACTGTGAGAGAATACATTTCTCTTTGTTAAAGCCATCCACTTGCGGTATTTCTGTTGGAGCAGCACTAGATGACTAAGACAGGGCTTGATTAATATAAACCATCCTAGACACTTTCTATTGATTTATTTTCTACTATACTGTTAAATGTTTTACTTTGCAAATACCTTTTGGAGATGAAAAATAAACGTGTCAAAAATTAAAAGAAATACTACCTCCAGAATTTTTATGTTATTTTCTTTTACATAGATCCTGGAGTCTTGAATCATGTTCACACTATTGGGATATGCAGCTATACAGATGGCTTTGCAGAACAAACACTAATTTTGGCACTTTATGTTATTGTCATATCACACACACGTGCACACACGTATGCATGCACACACACGTAAACACATATACTCACATAATATATACAAATATAACAATCATCCTAATCAACCGGACAATTTTACTATCTTGTAGAATTCTTCCTTGGGAGTAAGATGGGGCTTAGTCTTAGGAGGTCAAGAAAGGAGTAAGAAACAGGATTTTACTCTATTTCTTCATACAGGCAATTATATATGCCAGAAAGAGACTGAAAACTGTGTGCTAAATTCCTGAAAATTTACCCTTTTGTTGTTTTTACCTATAAAATGTTAACTCATTGTATAATATAGTATGCATAAAAATGTCAAATTTTATGACTAGCATTGCACCTAAATAATTTTCTGTTTGATCCATTCACTTATTTTTTGAATTTTTAGAAGCACATATCTTTGATTTTTTTCAGTCCACTTTAAAATATCATATTCATTTACTTTCTGTATAACCTATTAACTGTAAGACCCCAGTTAAGTGACTTAACTTCCAAAGTTTCTGCAAAATGTATCAACTTTATAAGGCTATTCTGAAGATCAAATGAGTTTGTGTATGTTATTAGAAAAGTGTTTAGCACATTATAAACGTTGAATACACAATATTGAAATCCTTGTTTTAATTATTGGTACCATTATTGTTGATTTTCATGAAATACATTTTTTTTGTTTATATGACAGACGTAAGAATAGACTCTTGTCACATTTTAAAAAATAGTCCTAAAAATTGAATAACAGAAATATAAAATATAGCACAAGTGCTGGATATGACATAAACATTGTGTGTTGTACTTATTACTTGTTAGAAAAAGGCAAGATTTTTTATGTTTGAACAAGTCATAGCAAAACTATTATGCCTCACTGTGATGAACAGTACACTACTAATTTGCAAACAATTTTTGTTCATCTACCTGAACTCAATGGTATATGCCTTAGGTTTTCACTCCTTACAACACTAGAAATCCAGCGACTTCATTATTACTATAAATTAATACAGTAAAACAGATGTTTCCAAAAAGAATTTTTACCTGAATTGTATATTTGATTTTTTTCAGAATATTTCTCTTTAAATCATATGTTAAAAAATTGAAGTCTGTAAATAAGACATTTATTTTAGATGGCTTCATATTTCTAATAAATTATTGTATTAAACATTAGAAATTTTTTACCTAGGGAGTACCATGTATTTTCATATTATATCTACTTGAAAAGCACACGTTTAATTTCAAAAATCCAAGATGAGAAACTGGACTAAACATAATTTTTCAATAAACAATTATTTCAAAAATGCTGTTATATGCCAGGAGCTGCCCAATTGGTTGTCCGTGGAGTAAGACCGTGTATTTTCCAAATTCAAGCCTGACATCTTAACCTAGAAAAATTGTCTCATATGCATGCTAAAGCTGGACAATGAATAAGAAAGACTGAAGAATTGATACATTTGAATTATGTGTTGGCAAAGAATATTGAATATACCATGGACTGCCAGAAGAATGAACAAATCTGTCTTGGAAGAAGTACAATCAGAATGCTTCTTAGATGCAAGGATAGTGAGACTTCATCTCTCTTAGTTTGGACAAGTTATCAGGAGAGATCAATTCCCTGGAGAAAGACATCATGCTTGGCAAAGTAGAGGGTCAGCAAAAAAGGAGGAAGACTTTCAACAAGATGGATTGACACAGCGGCTGCAACAGGGCTCAAAGCAACGATTGTGAGAATGGTGCAGGGCCAGATAGTGTTTTGTTCTGTTGTCCATGGGGTCGCTACGAGTCGGAATCAACTTGACAGCATTAAACAACAATAAATCCTTTTTAGACAGAAACTCTATATGAAAAAGTCCATATTCGAAATATTAAGAGAATTATTGATGACTTAATCTCATCATTGGCACATTGGGATTGTAGATAAGGGGTAAAAAGATTATTTAACAGCAGTACAAAAATAGAACTTGGAATTTTTTAAGAGTTTGCGTATTTCATAGAAAACAGCTGTATGTATACGATATATTAAAACAAGCATATACATACAAAGATAAATAACTCACATAATTGCTATGTATGCTGTGCATATGTGTAAGTTTGTGAGCCTATGTGAGTGTGTAAAAAAGAAAAGAGAAGCACTTACAAAAATATATGAAAATATGATTTTTTTTTCACATGTAGCCTGGGGATTTACATTTTTTTTCCATCTTCTGGAACTCTCTTCCTCCATATTTTCTCAAGGCATGCCCATTCTCAGTAGGTATATCACTAGTCAAATGTTACCTTCTTAGAGAGACCTTCTGACTACGTGTATTTACTTGGATTTACTTCTCCTCTTAACACTTATAAACACCTAAAATTATATTATTTAATTTGTTTTTTCACCACTTGTCTTTCAGTTTGTTTTACTGTGGTGGCTTGCATGTTGCTTTGATATTGGAAGTTTTGCCACTGGTATTTCAAATACCAGCAACGTCATCCATGATGGACAGGTTTCAGCTGAGCCTCCAGACTAATACAGACTAGGAAGAAGGAGCTAGTGGTCTATTTCTAAAAAAAAAAAAAAAGAAAAGAAAAGACCAAAGTGGATGTCAGAAGAGCCTCTGAAAGTTGCTCTTGAACTTAGAGTAGCTAAAGTGAAAGGAAGAAATGATGACATACAAGAGATGAATAGAAGATTTCAAAGGGCAGCTTGACAAGACAAAGTACAATATTATAATGATATGTGCAAAGACCTGGAGATAGAAAACCAAAAGAGAAGAATACTCTCAACATTTCTCAAGCTGAAAGAACTGAAGGAAAAATTCAAGCCTTAAGTTGCAATATTGAATGATCCCATGGGTAAATATTAAAGGACACATGAAGCATCAAAAGAATATAGAAGGAATACATAGTCACTGTACCGACAAGAACTGGTTGACATGCAACCATTTCAGGAAGTAGAATATGAACAAGAAACAATGGTACTGAAGGAAAGGTTAAGGCGGTACTGAAGGAAAAGGTTAAGGCTGTACTGAAGGCATTGGAGAAAAATAAGGCTCCAGGGATTGATGGAATTTCAACTGAGATGTTCAACAAAAGGAAGCAGCCCTGGGAGTGCTAACTCATCTATGCCAAGAAACTTGGAAGACAGCTACCTGGCCAGCCAACTGGAAGAGATCATATTTGTTCCCATTTCAAAGAAAGGTGATCCAACAGAATGCAGAAATTATAGAACAATATCATTAATATCATACACATGTAAAATTTTACTGAAGATCATTCAAAAGTGGTTACAGCTTTACATCAGCAGAGAACTGCCAGAAATTTAAGCCAGATTCAGAACAGGACATGAAATGAGGAATATCATTGCTGATGTCAAATGGATCCTGGCTGAAAGCAAAGAATACCAGAAGGATGGTTACCTGTGTTTTATTGACTATGCAAAGGCATTCAACTGTGTGGATCATAACAAATTATGGATAACAATTCAAAGAATGGGAATTCCAGAACACTTAATTGTGCTCATGAGGAACCTGTACTTAGATCAAGAGACAGTTGTTCGAACAGAACAAGGGGATAGTGCGTGGTTTAAAGTCAAGAAAGTTGTGTGTCAAGATTGTATGCTTTCACTATACTTAATCTGTATGCTGAGCAATTAATTGAAGAAGCTGGACTAAATGAAGAACTTGCATCAAGATTAGAGGAAGACTCATTAACAACCTGCTAAATGCCAATGACACAACCTTCCTCGCTGAAAGTGAAGAGGACTCAAAACACTTACTGATGGATTATACCTCAACATAAAGGAAACAGAAATCCTTACAACTGGATCAATAAGCAATATCATGATAAACAGAGAAAAGATTGAAGTTGTCAGGGATTTCGTTTTACTTAGATCCACAATCAACACCCTGCAAAGCAGCAGTCGAGAAATTAAAGAACTCACTGCACTGGGCAAATCTGCTGCAAAAGATCTCTTTAGGCTCAGAACCAACATGGTGCTATAGACAGAAGCACCACCACGCTGTCCCTTCACAGCAAAGACCCGAACAACTAAGTAAAACAGAGACAAATGTCAATCCTGGAACCCTAAGCATCAAATGAAGAGATAAAGAACTCAACCAAGCACCGAACAGAATAAGAAACTGACAGAGAACAAAGAGTGAGGACAGTTATGAGCATAGGTCCCCTATCAGCTAAAGTAGCAGATACACCATCTCGGACTCCTGTCAGATATCAGTGAACAGGGAGTATGGGAAAGCAGATTCACTGAGCTCCCGGTAGGAGATAGAGCACCAGGTAACCAGCGAGACATGCTTTCTTACCCCCCACTCTACCTACACTTTGTTGGCCTTTTCCGCTTAATGGCTGGCCAATCTGTGGCTTCCTGGCAAGCCAATTCACTGCTTCCCAGAGGACCGAGACCGTGGCATGGGAGATGCCAGTTCGTGCCGTTCAGATTTGCCCCACCTACACTAGCCAGCTTCTTCACTGCCATTTCTTTGTTGCTGGTGTTGCTTTTTTTGGTCTCGTTTGGTTTCTTCCTTGCCTCTCACCTCCTCCAACAACTTTCTTTTGAATACCTGAATCCATGTGCCATCTTTGCTTTTTCTTGACAGGCTGTGAAGAGCTGCTCGGCTGGGGAACTGCTTCCCCAGCCCTCTCTGCCATGCTGGTGGGATCCCTAGAGACCGTTTTTTCTTTTTCTTTTTGTTTGTTTTTTCTTTCTATTTTCCTTTTTATTCTTCTTCATCTCTCTGTTTCTCATCTGTTTCTACTTACATTCTTTTCCTGTCTCCTGAAAACCTGGTGTGATGTATCGTCCCCACCCTTTCTAGCCTGGCTGTACTGAGCAGCTTGGGAGCCACTCCCCAGTCTGAGCAGCCACACTGGTGGGATCCCTAGAGGCACTTTTATTAATTTTTATTTATTTTCTTTTTTCTTTATTTCTTGGTTTCTTGTCTCTCGACGCCAACAGGAGGCTCTCTCAGAACTTTTTTTGGGCTGCTGTTTCTCTCTTCTCTCTTCTTTCCCATACCCAACCTAGCTCCACACATCACGACCTGCCCCTCCCCCCCTTGCCTATCTGCACAGTATGCTGAATTTTGCATTCCCAAGCAGCACAGATATGGCCTACCAGAACCTGCTCTGCCCTGACCTCTGGCTCACCTTTTAAACCCCAGTACATGCCACAAACAACCCATCCCAGCCCCTCCTCTTCAGCAGACCTGCCATACTGCACCGTAGCTGACCAACTGGCCCTGCCCATTGGACAAACAGGTGAAAAATATCATGTCCACAGACAAGCAAACAACAAAGAAAGCACAACCCGCCTGCATAGACATAACAAAAAAAAAAAAAGAAAAAAAACCCCAAAACAACAGGATTAAACAAACAAATCTACAATCAATAAATGAAGAAAATAACTACCAAATTTCCAGAAGACAGCAGAAAATATCAAAATATACAAAAAAACAGGACAGGATGGTTCCAGTAGGGGTCCAAAATAAAAAACTAGAGGACTTTCCAATAAAACAAAAGGCATTAGAACTATCTGATAGGGAATTCAAATCTCTAATACTCAGAATTATCCAAGAGTTGAAGCAAAAAGCAGACAAAAATGAAGAAAAAATAAACAAATTCATGGAAAAAGCAGACAAATTCATGGAAAATACAGAAAAACAAAATAGAAAAATTCAGGAAAATAATGCAGGAACAAAATGCCAAAATAAATTTACAACTAGAAATTATACAAAAACTACAATTAGAAATACAAAAGATAAACAACAATATTTGGACAGTGTCCAATGGACAGTGTCATAGAAGGGCTGAGGGGCAGATTTGAAACAGTGGAAGACAGGATCAGTGGAATTGAAGATAAACACTAGGATACAACTTTGTTTGAGGAAAAATCAGAAAAAAAGAAGGAAGAAAAATGAAGATACCCTGAGAATTATGTGGGATACAATCAAAGGCAAAAATCTGTGAGTGATGGGAGTTCCAGCACAGGGGGAGAAAACAGAAGACACAGAGAGGATCATTGAAGAATTGCTGACAGAAAACTTCTCAATATCATGAAAGAGGAAAAGCTTGCCATCCAAGAAGCTCAATGAACCCAATATAGAATGGACCCCAAAAGAAAATCACCAAGGCATATCATAATCACACTTGCTAAAACCAAAGACAAACAAAGAATCCTGAGAGCAGCTCAAGAAAAACAAAAGGTGACATACAGAGGAGAAACAATCACTAAGCTCGGATTATTCAGCAGAAAAGATGCACGCAAGAAGGCAATGGGATGACATATGTAAAACCTTGAAAGAAAAAAATTGCCAGCCAAGAATAATATATCCTGCAAAACTCTCATTCAGATGTGACAGTGAAATTAGGTCATTTCCAGATAAACAGAAATTAAGAGATTATGTAAAAACCAAACCAAACTTACAAGTCTTGTTAAAGGAAGTCCTTCAATCTGAGAACAAATAACGTCAGACCACAGGCTGAATACAGGACACAAGATTGTACTAACCAGATACCTACCTAGGAAATGAACTCTTAAGAACTATGCAAAACCAAAAAGAAGCCAGAGAGGTTAATCTGTAAATTACAACAGCATCAGAACAATAAAACAGGGAATAAAAATGTAGATATAGAACTTTCTGATGGACAGGAAGTCAAGTGATACCAAGTAATAATAGACTAGTACAAATCTAGGAAGATAAGGGTAAATTTCAAGGTAACTAAAAAGAAAGTCAACAAACCTACTCATCAAACTAAAGCAGAAAAACATACAGTCTCAGTAAAAACAAAACCTATAAAAACAAAAGAAATGAAAAAAATCCACAAACAAAAGGAACTCAGCACAGGAGAATAAGAGGCACAAAACTGGAGGACATTATGCTGAGTGAAATAACTCAATCACAAAAGGACAAATATTGTATGAGACCTCTACTGTATAACTCATGTAAAAGTTTACACACAAAAAGAAACAATCTTTGCTGGTTAGGAGGGATGGGAAGAGTGGGGGAGAACTAAGTAGATGAGTGGTAACTTTGTTGAAGGGTAAGACAGTACACATTACTGGGGAAGCCAGCACAACTTGTACAAGGAAAGGTCATGGCAGCTCCGTAGACACTTCCAAACTCCCTGAGGGACTGAGTTGCTGGGAGGAGGGCTGTGGGGACCATGGTCTCTGGAAACATCTAGCTCAATTGGCATAACACAGTTTATAAAGACAATGTTCTACATTCTACCTTGGTGAGTAGCATCTGGGGTCTTAAAAGCCTGTGAGCAGTCATCTAAGATACTCCACTGGTCTCGCCCCTTTGGAAGCAAGGGAGAATGAAGAGAAAAAGAGCCAAGAAAAAGATTAGTCCAAAGGACTAATGGACCACAGCTACCACGGCCTCCACCAGGCTGAGTCCAGTACAGCTATATGGTGCCCAGCTACCACCACTGATTGCTCTGACTGGGATCACAATAGAGGATCCTGGACAGAGCTGGAAAAGGATGTAGAACAGAATTCTAACTCACAAAAAAAAGACCAGATTTACTGGCTTGACAGACTGGAGAAACCCCCAGAGTGTGGCCCCCAGACACCCTTTTAGCTCAGTGGTGAAGCCCCTCCCGATGTTCACTGTTCAGCCGGGAATTGGACAGCCTGATAAAACAAAACAAGACTAATGAGGCACAGCAGTCCAGGGACAAGGACTAGAAGGCAGGAGGGGACAAGAAAGCTGGTGATAGTGAACCCAAGCTTGAGAAGCGACAGTGTTGACATGTCATGGGGTTGTTAACCATTGTCGTAGGGCAATATGTGTACTAACTGTTTAATGAGAAACTATTTGTTCTGCAATCCTTCATCTAAAGTACAAAAAAAAATAAAGAATTACCTATGTGAGATCAAACTGACAACAAAAACTCAAAAGGTATGATGGGAAGCCTAGGGGACAGTGAGTTGAAGCTAATGGTGATGGAATAATTTGTAAAAGGATAGTGAGAATAGCAGAACAACTGGAAGAATGTAATCGATGTCACTGAATAGTTCATGTAGAAACTTTCAAAATGTTGTAACTTTGACTATGTATATTTTCACCAAATAAAAGTTCCTCAAAGTCGAGAAGGGAGAGTGTTGACATGTCGTGGGGTTATTAAACAATGTCATAAAACAATATGTGTACTGACTGTTTAATGAGAAACTGTTCTGTAAACCTTCACCTAAAGTACAATAATAAAATTTTAAAAAACCCTCAATATCCATTTATGATAAAACTCTTATCAAATCAAGCATGGAAGGCATCCTTAATCAGATAATATGCATATACATAAGCTCTTTATAGTGAACAGGAAACTGAGTGGTCACATGGAAACAGAGTTTGCTATACAGAAAGCAGGAAAAAGTGGAAGCTCATTTCATGTAGAGGAGGCACCATATATAATGACTGTTATTATTAGTAATACATCAATGGATCTACTTATGAAAATAATTTATATAAAACAATAATGCTTTGAGTTTCATGGACTATGATGACTGCCTGATTTTGAATCTCATTTGCCCTCTCCTGAAAATAAAAGTAAAAACAAACAAACAAAAAGAGGGGAGAATAAAACCATCCAAGACTGCCTTTAGCAAAATCAGGAATGTCAGGAGAATAAAAGGAACCCTGATGTCGTAGTGGTTAAGTGCTCAGCTGTAACCGAAAGGTCAGCGTTTGGAAACCAGCAGACACTCTGCGTAAGAAAGATGCAGCAGTCTGCTTCTGTAAAGATTACAGCCTTGGACACCTTATGGGGCAGTTCTACTCCATCCTATGGGGTCGGTTGCTAAGAGTCACAATCAACTTGAGACAATGTTTTTTTCTTTTCTTTTTTTTTTTAATCAGCACCTACAAATTGCTTGAAAACAAATTTCAGTGGAGTTCTGACTGCCTGCTCACCACTGTAAGCTGAAAAGCTGAAGAAACCATGATACAGTTTAGTGGGCATGGAAGAGTTAGATTAAGCACAGGCAAGATTACTCCCAGAAAAACCAAATGCAGAAATATATACCAAAACATTGTTAAAACATGGCAATCCATGGCACAGGCTACAGTGATAGGCTTACAGTGGATGGGATTAGAAGCAGTAGCACAGTTTCTGGGAGATTTGGTGTAAAGACAAAGGGAGGTCATCTTTGTTGTTGGTAGTTGATTTGGAGTTGATTCTGATTCATGAAGACCCCATGAGGGCAGAGTAGAATTGCTCCATAGGGTTTTCGAGTCTGTGACCTTCTGGATTTAAAAAAGTGGCATTAAAAGGGAAGAGGAGGATAGCCAGAGAAGAAAACTAAGGATTCTGGAAAAACAAAAGCGAAAGAAGACATTCCAGCCCCTTTCCTTCCTTCTAACACTGTCTTGGTCAGGATTCTTTAAAGAAACACAACCAATAACATAGATGATAGATAGATAGATAGATAGAAACATATATATATATATAAATACATACATACATACATACATACATATTTTTAGGAATTGGCTCTTTTATGTGATAGGAGATGGCTAGTAAATCCAAAATCTGTAGGTCAGGTGACAAGTTGGAGATTCTTGCAGGCTTGTGCCCCCAAATCCACAGGGGAGACAATGGGAAGAGTGAAGAGTAGAGGAATTCTGGAAATATGTTATTTATAGTCTGGAGACAGAATATACCCTAGGGGAAACTCCCTCTTTGCACTTAAGGCCTTCAATTAATTGTATGAGATACAACCACATTATAGAGGATAACCTACTTTACTTAAGGCTAAATGACTTAATCGTATGTAACTACTTCCTAACAACATCTATGCTAGTGCTGGACCAAACAACTGGGTACCATAGCCTGGCCAAGTTGGCACACAACATGAACCATCAAAAACACTATTGGCACTATGATACTGACAAAAAAACAAAGAAATAAACAAACACCTAAAAGAAAGAAGACAAAACAGACAGAAAAGGGCATTTTCAAAACATAAACCATTTTCAAAAAGAAGAGGAACCCCATCCCAAAAATGAATAGGAATAGAAAGAAAAACAGAACACACCAATACAAAACTGCTCTGGAAACACAGAACGCTAACAGGTACATTTCAGCTGATAAAAATTCTCACCAACTAAACAATCATTAAACTGAAGAAATCTGTAACACAACACTCTGAACTACAGCAAAGGAAAAGAAAAAGTCTTTGAACCAAAAATACAAAAAGTGAAAACAGAAATTGATTAAACACACACACACACACAAGATGAATAAAACAAGAATTGGTTGAACTCAGGAAAGAAAAGGAAGTAAAAAAACTAAAACCATATCAGAAATTAAGATTAAATTACAAGATGCCCAAAGTAGAATAAATTAATGAAAAATTAAAAAAAATACACTAAAGAACATCAGGAAAATAACTGAAGAAAAAAATGAGATAAAGAAAGAAGCAAATAAAAAGAATGAGAGAACAATTATTTTTAATCCAAGATATCTTTCTAGAAATAAAGGAGGCCTGAATCTTCACATTGAAATAACCCACCAGATACTCACGATAATCAGAGAGATATCAGTTCTGTGATATGTCCTGTAAAAACTATTAGACTTTAAAGATGCAGAAAAAATAAAAATGAATCTTCAGAGCTCCCAGGCAAAAAGATGAAATAACAAAAAGAAAAACATTAGGCTTTTCAACAGAGAAAATACAAAAAACAACAGTGAAGCATTGTTTTTAAGACACTTACGAAGTTGTGAACAAAGAGCATTATATCCATGCAAGCTGTCCTTCAAGTAATAGGTTATAAGCAAAATTGTAAACATTTAAGACCTCAGAGAATACTATAAATTTGCTCTGTCTGAAGAATTGGCAAACTTATTCAGCAAAGGTCCAAATAATAAGTAATTTGGGCTTCATGGTACACATCCCATTTCTAATTCATATTCACCTTCTTCCTCTTCCTCTCCCCTTTACCCTTTCTCCTCTTTCTCCTTTTCTTCTCATTTTCTTCCTCCTCTACTCTCTCTCCTCTCCTCCTCCACCTTATTCTTCTTCTCCTCTTTCTTCTTCCTCATTCTTCTTTTTCTTGTTTTTATATTAAGTAATCCTGATAGGAAATTTAAATCTCTAATATTCAGAGCTATCCAAGAGTTGAAGCAAAAAAGCAGACACAAATAAAGAAAAGATAAACTAATTCATAGAAAAGTCAGAGAAATTGATGGAAAATACAGACCAAAAAAAATGGAAGAATTCAGGAAAATAATACAGAAACAAAATGTCAAAATAAATTCACAACTAGAAATCATACAAAAACAACAATTAGAAATCCAAAAGATAAACAACAAGATTTCAGAAATGGACAGTGTCATAGAAGGGCTGAGGAGTAGGTTTGAAGCAGTAGAAGACAGAATCAGCAAAATTGAAGACAAACACTTGGATACAACTTTGTTTAAGGAAAAATCAGAAAATAGAGCAGAGAAAGATGAAGAAACTCTGAGAATTACGTAGGATACAATCAAAAGCAAAAATTTACAAGTGATTGGAGTTCCAGAACAGGGGGAGAAAACAGAAAACACAGAGAGGATCACTGAAGAATTGCTGACAGAAAACTTCCCTAATAATATGAAAGGAGAAATGCCAACCATCCAAAAAGCTCAACGAAACCCATGTAGGATAGGTCCCAAAAGAAAATCACCAAGGCATATCATAATCACACTCCCTAAAACCAAAGGCAAAGAAAGAATCTTGAGAGCAGCTTGAGAAAAACGAAAAGTCAGATACAGAGGAGAAACAATAAGACTAAGCTCTGCATACTCAGCAGAAACCATGCAGGCAGGAAGGCAGTGGGATGACATATATAAAACCTTGAAAGAAACCAATTGCCAGCCAAGAGTAATATATCCTGCAAAACTCTCATTCAAATATGATAGTGAAATTAGGACATTTTCAGATAAACAGAAATTAAGGGAATATGTAAAAACCAAACCAAGCTTACAAGAATTATTAAAGGGAGTATTTGATTTGAGAACAAACAACATCAGACAACACCTTGAATCTAGGACTCAAGATCCAACCAGCCATATACCAACTTAGGAAATGAATTCTCAAGGACTATTCAAAACCAAAAGATTCACTACAAGGAACCAGAGAGGTTATTCTGCAAATGACAACAACGTTAGAACAATAAAAGAGGGAATAACGGTGTAGGTATAAAACTTTCTTATGGAAAGGAAGGCAAGGAGATACCGAGTAATAATAGACTAGTTCAAACTTAAGAAGCTAAGGGTAAATTTCAAGGTAACCACAAAGAAAGTTAACAAACATACTCATCAAAATAAAGAAGAAAAACATAAAATCTCAGTAAAAACAAAATTTGGTCTAGGGACAAGGACTAGAAGGCAGAAGGGGACAGGAAAGCTGGTGATAGGGAGCTCAAAGTTTAGAAGGGACAGTGTTTACATGTCATAGGGCTGTTAACCATTGTCATAGGGCAATATGTGTACTAACTGTTTAATCAGAAACTACTTGTTCTGCAAACCTTTATCTAAGGTACAAAAAAAAAAAAAACAGAACAACAGAATTATCTATGTGAGATCAAATTGACAACAGCAACTCAAAAGGTTTGATGGGAAGCCTAGGGGGCAGTGAGTTGAAGATAATGATGATGGAATAATTTGGAAAAGGATAGCGAGAATAGCATCACAACTGGAAGACTGTAATCAATGTCACTGAATTGTTCACGTAGAAACTTTTGAAATGGTGTAACTTTGGCTATGTATATTTTCACCAAAAAAGTCCTCCAAGTTTGAGAAGGGAGAGTGTTGACATGTAGTGGGGTTGTTAACCAATGTCATAAAACAATATGTATACTGACTGTTTAATGAGAAACTATTTGTTCTGTAAACCTTCATCTAAAGTGCAATAAAAAATTTTTTTAAAAAATCTGCAAAAACAAAAGAAATGAAAAAAAAAAACCCACAAAGAAAATGAATTCAGCACAGGAGAGTAAGAGGAACAAAGAAATTGACAACATCACAAAAAAAAAAAAGCATTACCAAATGTCAGCAATATACTCACAACTATCAATAATTACACTGAACGTAAATGGTCTAAATGAACCCATGAAGAAACAGAGAGTGACAGAATGAATAAAAAACAGGACCCATCAGTATGCTGTCCACAAGAGACACATGTTAGAAACAAAGACATAAATTTATTAAAAATAAAAGGATGGAAAAAAATATATCAAGCAGTCACCAAAAAAGAGCAAGAGTGGCAATACTAATCCCACAAAATCCACCATAAAAGACAAAGAAGGGCACTAAATCATCATTAAAGGGATGATCTACCAAAAAGACATAACTATAATAAATATCAACTCACCCAATGACAGAGTTTCAAAATACATAAAACAAACTTCTACAGCACTGAAAAGAGAAATTGACAATTCCACTATAAGAGTAGGAAACTTCAACACACTACTCTCAGTAAAGGACAGAACATCTAGAAAAAAATTCAACAAAGATACAGAAGATCTAAAGGTGACAATCAATCAACATTAACTCATAGACATATATAGAAAAATCCACCCAATAGCTGCAAAGTACACATTCTTTTCCAACACACGTGGAACATTCTCCAGAATAGACTACATCTTAGACCACAAAGCAACCCTCAAAAAAATCAAAAACATTGTGATAATACAAAGTATCTTCTCTGATAACGATGCCATAAAAGTAGTAATTAACAACAGGAAGAGCAAGGAGAAACTTTAATTAAATGGAAACTGAATAACACCCTGCTTAAAAACTATAGGGAAATAGAAGAAATGAAAGATGGAATCAAAAATTTCCAAGAATCAAATGAGAATGAAAACAAATCACACCAAAACCTTTGGGATACAGCAAAGGCAGTGCTCAGAGGTCAATTTATAGCAATAGTTGAACACATCAAAAAAGAAGAAAGGGACAAAATCTAAACATTAGCTACACAACTCGAACAAATAGAAAGAGAACAGCAAAAGAAGCATACAGCCACCAGAAGAAAGGAAATAATAAAGATCAGAGCAGAAATAAATGAAATAGAGAATAGAAAAACAATAGAAAGAATAAACAAAGCCAAAAGTTGGTTCTTTGAAAGGATCAACAAAATCGACAAACCACTGGCCAAACTAACAAAAGAAAAACAGGACAGGAGGCAAATAATCCAAATAAGAAATGAAATGGGGGACATAACAACAGACTCAACTAAAATAAAAAGGATTATAACAGAATATTATGAAAAATGGAACTCCAACAAATTTGAAAATCTAGAGGAAATGGACAAATTTCTAGAAACACACTACCTACCCAAACTATCACAAAGTGATATTAAAATCTGAACAGACCCATAACAAGAGAAGAGATTAAAAAAATAATTTGACAAAACTCCCAACAAAAAAAAGCCCTGGCCCAGATGGCTTCACTGGCAAATTCTACCAAACATTCAGAGAAGAGCTTGTACTAGTACTACTCAAACTATTTGAGAACATAGAAAAGGAAAGGATACTTGTGAATTCATTCTATGAAGCCAGCATAACCCCAATACCAAAACCAGGCAAAGATGGCACCAAAAAAGAAAATTACAGACCAATATCTCTCATGAATATAGATGCAAAAATTCTCAACAAAGTTCTATTCAATAGAATTCAACATCATATCAAAAAAATAATACACCATAACCAAGTAGGATTCATACCAGGTATGCAAGGATAGTTCAACATTAGAAAATCAATCAATGTAATCCACCGCATAAATAAAATTAAAAAAAAAAGAATCATATGATTATCTCAATTGATGCTGAAAAGACATTTGACAAAGTCAAACACCCATTCTTGATAAAAATTCTCAATAAAATAGGTATAGAAGGGAAATTACTCAATATAATAAAGGGTATCTATACAAAACCAACAGCCAACATCATTCTTAATGGAGAGAGGCTGAAAACTTTCCTCTTGAGAACAGGAACAAGGCAAGGATGTCCTTTAACACTGCTCCTATTTAACATTGTGCTAGAAGTCTGAGCTAGAGCAATAAGGCAAGAAAAAGAAATAAAGGGAATCCAAATTGGTAATTGTGATGGTTAAGATTGTGTGTCAAATTGGCTGGGCCATGATTCTCAGTGTTTTAATATAATCAGTCCCATGATTGAATATACTGTGAGTAGCCAATCAGATGAAAGAGAGTCTCCTTGGAGGTATGGCCCGCATCTGAATATAAGCAGACATTCTGGCTTTTTGCTCTCTCTGGATCCTGAGGTTGCTTCCTTTCATCTCATCTTCCATTCTTGGGACTTGAGCTGTCAGCTTATCTGCCCAATCTGGGATTCATCAATCTGCATAGCCTGTGAGCGGGAGCCCTGCTCTCCGACCTGCTGATCTTGGGCTTGCCAACTTCTGCAGCTCTGTGACTTGGGAGAGGCCTCTACCCTGATCCATGGACTTGGGACGTTCTAGCCTCTACAATCACGTGAGCTGTTTTCTTGATATAATCTCTCTATATATATATTTATACACTTTACTGGTTTTGCTTCTCTAGAGAACCCAGCCTAAGACAGTAATGAAAAAGTTAAACTGTCTCTATTTGCAGATGACATGATACTACATATAGAAAATCCAAAAGACTCCATGAGGAAACCTCTGGAACTAATAGAAAGATTCAGCAGAGCAGCAGGATACAAGATAAATATACAAAAATCAGTTGGATTCTTATACACCAATAAAGAGAACGATGAAAAGGAAATCATGAAAACAATACCGTTTATAATAGCCCCTAAAAAGAAAAAAAAAAACTTAGGAATAAATCTAACCAGGGATGTAAAAGACCTATACAAAGAAAATTACAAAACACTACTGCAAGAAACCAAAAGAGATCTACATAAATGAAAAAACATACCATGCTCATGGATAAGTAGACTCAACATAACAATTCTACCAAAAGCAATATACAAATACAATGCGATCTCAATCCAAATACAAACAACATTCTTTATGGTTATGGAAAAAACAATCATTAACTTTACATGGGAAGGGAATAGGCCCGGATAAATAGAGCATTATTGAAGAAGAATAAAGTAGGAGGACTTGTACCACCTGACCTCAGAACCTACTATAAAGCTACAGTCGTCAAAATGGCCTAGTACTGGTATAATGACAGATACATTGACCAATAGAAAAGTCTTGAGAATTCAAACGTAAATCCATCCACCTAAGGTCACCTGATCTTTGACAAACCCCAAAGTCCATAAAATGAGGAAAAGATGGTCTTTTTAACAAATAGTGCTGGCAAAACTAGATGTCCATCTGCAGAAAAAAAAAAAAAACAGGACCCATACCTCACACCATATACAAAAACTAATTCACAATGGATCAAAGACCTAAATATAAATACAAAAACTATAAAGACCATAGAAGAAAAAATTTGATCAAAACTAGAGACCCTAATACATGGCATTAAAGGATAGGAATCGTAACTAACAACATACAAACTCCAAATGATAAGCTAGCTAACTGGGATCTTCTAAAAATTAAATTCTTATGCTCATCAAAAGACTTCACCAAAAGAGTAGAAAGAGAACCTACAAAGTGGAAAATATTTTTGGCTATCGCAAATCCAACAAAGATCTAATATCTAAAATTTACAGGAAAATCCAATACCTCTACAACAAAAAGACAAATAATCCAAATAAAAAACAAGCAAAGGAAACGAACAGACACTTCACCAAAGAAGACATTTAAGCAGATAACAGACACATGAGAAAATGCTCTTGATCACTAGCCATTAAAGAAATGCAAATCAAAACCACAATGAGATACCATCTTACCCCAGCATTACTGGCCCAAATCAAAAAAACTGGAAATAGCAAATGTTGGAGAAGCTGTGGTGAGACTGGAACTCTTATGCACTGCTGGTGGGAATGCAAAATGGTACAACTATTTTGGAAAAGGATATGGCGCTTCCTTAAAAAGTTAGAAATAGAAATACCATATGCTCCAGCAATCCCACTCTGAGGAGTATATCCTAGAGAAATAAGAGCCATTACATGACTAGACATATGCACACCCATGTTCACTGCAGCATTGTTCACAATAGAAAAAAGATGGAAACAACCTATATGTCCATCAACAGACGAATGGATAAGCAAACTATGGTACATACACACAATGGAGTGTTACCCAACAATAAAGAACAATGATGAATCTGTGAACAATCTCACAACATGGATGAATCTGGAGGACATTATGCTAAGTGAAATAAGTCAATCACAGAAGGACAAATATTGTATGAGACCACTACTATAAAAACTGATGAAAAGGTTTACACACAAAAAGAAACGATCTTTGATGGTTATGAGGGATGGAAGGAGCAGAGGTGGAAAAACACTAAATAGACAATAGATAAGTGGTAACTTTGGTGAAGGGTAAGACAGTATACAATACTGGGGAAGCCAGCACAACTTGTTCATGAAAGGTCATGGAAGCTCCATGGACAAATCAAAACTCCCTGAAGAACCGAATTACAGGGCTGAGGACTATGGGGACCACGGTCTCAGGGAACATCTAGCTCAATTGGTATACAAAAGTTTACAAAGAAAATATTCAACATTCTACTTTGGTGAATAGTGTCTGGGGCCTTAAAAGCCTGTGAGCAGCCATCTAAGATACTCAGGAGCAAGGGAAAATGAAGAAAACTCAACACAAAAGGGAAAGATTAGTCCAAAGGACTAACAGACTGCAACTACCACGGCCTCCATCAGACTGAGTCCAGTACAATTAGATGGTGTCTGGCTCCCACCACTGAGTACTCTGACAGGGATCACAATGGAGGGTCCCAGACAGAGCTGGAGAAAAATGTAGAACAAGAGTCTAACTCAAAAAAAAGGCCAGACTTACTAGCCTGACAGAGAATGGAGAAAACCCAAGAGTATGGCCCGCAGACACCATTTTAGCTCAGTAATGAAGTCACTCCAGAGGGCCACCTTTTAGCCAAGAATAGATGGGCCCATAGGACATAACGAGACTAAAGGGGCACACTAGCCCAGGGACCAGAACTAGAAGGCAGGAGAGAACAGGAAAACTGGTAATAGGAAACCCAAGGTCAAGAAGAGAGAGTACACACATGTCATGGGGTTATTAAAAAATGTTATAAAACAATATATGTACTATTTAATGAGAAGCTAGTTTGTTTTGTAAACCTTCATCTAAAGAACAATTTTTTTAAAAAAGATCTCTTTAAAGTGTTAAGAAGCAAATATGTCACTTTGAGGACTAAGGTGAGCCTGACTCAACCTGTGGTATTTTCAATAGCATCATGTGTTTGCATTTGCAAAAGCTGGACAATGAATAAGGAAGACCAAAAAGAACAGATGCTTTTGAATTATGATGTTGGCAAAGAATATTGAATATACCACTGACCGTCAGAAGAATGAACAAATCTGTCTCTCAACAAGTACAGCCAGAACTCTCCTCAGAAGCTAGAATGGGAAGATTGCATCTCGCATACTTTGGACATGTTATCAGGAGGGACCAATCCCTGGAGGAGGACATCATGCATGATAAAGTAGAGCATCAGCAAAAAAGAGGAAGACCCAAGTTCCGGCAAAATGGCGCTCTAGGCAGAAGCACCATGCCGTTCCTCCACAGCAAAGATCCGAAAAACTAAGCCGAACAGAGAATATAACAATCCTGAAACCCTAAAACATCAAATGAAGTGATAAAGAACTCAGCCAAGCACCAAATGGTGTGAGAAAACTGACAGAGAATGGAGAGTGAGGAGAGATACATGCGGAAGTCCCCTACCAGCTAACGCAGCGCGGATTCACCATCTTGGATTCCTATCGGAGACCAGCAAACAAGGGATATGAGAAAGCAGCCTCATGGAGCATCCAGTGGGAGTCAAAACAACTGGTAATTTGCGATATACGCTTTCCCACCCCCCACCTTTCTTCACCCCCACTCGGCCTCTTCTGTTTCCTGTGGCCACAATCTTGAGTGGGAAACACCGGCTGCTTGGATTCCACACACCCAAACGGGCCAGCTCTCCGAGTGCCATTTGTTGGCTGCTGGTGCTGCTTTTTTCCACTTCTTTTGATTTCTTCCTTATCTCTCACCTCCTCCCCCTCTTTTTGCTCAAATACCTGGCTCCGTGCGCCATGTTTGCTTCTTCCTGAGGGGCTGCAGAGCTCCGGTAATTTGTGATATACGCTTTCCCACTCCCTACACTTCTTCACACACGCTCAGCCTCCTCTGCTTCCTGCGGACACAGTCTCTTGTCTGAGAAACTCCGGCTACTTGGTTTCCACCAGCCTGCACTGGCTGGCTCTCTGAGTGCCATTTGTTGGCTGCTAGAGTTGCTTTTTTTTCTGCTTCTTTTGATTTTTTACTTGCCTTGCACCACCTCCCCCTCCTTTCGCTCAAATACCTGGCTCCGTGTGCCATCTTTGCTTCTTCCTGAGGGGCTGTGGAGCTCCGTTCGAGTGTGGAGCTGCTTCCCGGTCTGGGCTGCAGTGCTGGTGGGATCCCGGGGCTTTTGTTCTTTTGTTTGTTTTGAATTGTTTGTTTGTTTTGAATTGTTTGTTTGTTTTCTTTTCCTTTCCTTGAGTTGGGAACCCTTTCTGGCCAGGCGGTGCTACGTGGCAAGGAGAAATCCCCCTCGACTTGCACAGACGTGCAGAGGGATCCCTGAGAGCATTTCTTTTCTCGTTGGTTTTCTTTTTTTCTGTTTTTTTTGGGCCCTTTCTTGTTCTTTTTTTTTTTTATTTGTTTTGTTTTCTTTTCCCTCTTTTTACCTTTTTGTCTTTCTTCATTGCTCAGATTCTCATCTCTCTATATCTTCATTCTCTTTCTGTTCCCTGAATACCTGGCGTTGTATACCTCTATGCCTTCTAGCCAGGCTGTACTGCAACACCTGAGAGTGACTTCTCCAGGCCTCATAGCTGCACCGATGGGAACACTGGGAACTTTGCGGTTCTTTAACCTTTCCGATTTTTATTTATTCATTCTTTTCTTTTCTTCCTCCTCCCCTTTTTGTTTTTCCCCATGTCATAGTCTCTCATCTCTCCACTCCAACGGCAGGCTCCCCTAGCATTTTTTTCTTTATTTGTAAGTTTTGGCTCACGTTCCTCTCTCGTCTCTCCCATATCCATCTTAGCTCCACACATAACAATCTCCCCGCTGCATCCTGCCTACCTGCACCATGTGCTTGACATCACACCACCAAGCAACACAGGAATGACAGACTGGAACCTGCCCTGCACTGATTGCCAACCCTCCCTGGTGGCAGTAGTAAATGGCACAAAAAACCCATCCCAGTAACTCCTCTTCAGCTAGACCTCCCCTGCCATACCATATCTGAGTGACTGACCCTGCCAATTGGAGAAGAAGGTGAAAAGTATTGTACCCACAGATGAGCAAACAACAAAGAACGCACAGTCCGCCTGCTCAGACATAGTCAAATTTTTTAAAAAAAGGGATGAAGCAAACAAATCTACAATCAATAAAAGAGAAGAATAACTACTGAATACCCCAAAGACAGCAGACAATATCAAAACACTTATAAGAACAGGACAGGATGGTTCCAGGAGATGTCCAAAATAAAACACCAGATGACTCTCCAGTGGAAGAAAATGCACTAGAATTACCTGATAGGGAATTCAAATCTCTAAGACTCAGAATTCTCCAAGAACTGAGGCAAAAAGCTGACAAACATGAGGAAAAAATAGACAAATTCATGGAAAATACAGACA
>NW_004443953.1:11797458-11802983 GCF_000243295.1 Trichechus manatus latirostris | reverse complement strand
ACCAATGTCATAAAACAATATGTGTACTACTGTTTCATGAGAAACTATTTGTTCTGTAAGCCTTCACCTGAAGTACAATAAAAAAAAAAAAAAAGAAAAAGAGGAAGTCCCTCATTGAGCTGGATTGACACAACCTCTTCAACAATAGTCTCAAGTGCAACAATGATTTTGAGGATGGTGCAGGGCCAGTCAGTGTTGTGTTCTGTTTTGCATAGGGATGGTATGAGTTGGAACCAACTCAACAGCACCTAACAGCAGTTTGTTTTTACTCAGAATCCTCCTCAACTAAATTGTAGGCTCAATTAATATGGAGACTTTCTTTTCATAAAACACTATGTCGTAATCCTCAGAGATGATAGGCCCTCAATTAATATTAGTTGAAGAATAAAGTTAACTGAGGGGTTACTCTAAAAAAGAGTTTACTATCCAGGTATCTTGGATTGAGTTGTGTACCCCAAAATGTCTGTCAACAAGGTTAGGTCATGATTCCCAGTATTGTATGATTGTCTAACATTTTGTCATCTGATGTGATTTCCCTATGTGTTGTAAATGCTATCACTAGGATGTAATAAAATGGATTACTGAGAGTGATATTGATGAGGTCTACAAGATTAGATAGTGTTTTAAGTCAATCTCTTTGAGATATAAAAAAGAGAAGCGAGCAGAGAAACATGGGGACCTCATACTACCAAGAAAGCTGTGCTGGGAACAGAGTGCCTCCTTTGGACCTGAGGTTGCTGTGCTGAGATGCTCCCAGACCAAGGGAAGACTAATGAGAAGGACCTTCCTCCAGAGCCAACAGAAAGAAAGCATTCCCCTGGAGTCAGTGCCCTGAATTCGAACTTCTGGTCTACTAGACTGTGAGAGAATAAACTTCTCTTTGTTAAAGCCATCTACTTGTGTTATTTCTGTTATAGCAGCAGCACTAGATGACTAAGACATCAGGATATTCATTTGATTTCCGTATATAGTCGGCTGTAATACAAAATATTTTTGATTCATTATTAACTGTCTAGATAAGCTTTGCAAAATTGCTTATTTTCTCTCTCTTGGCTTTTCCTATCTCTAAAATGAAGATTTAGGTATGTGATTGTGTTTACTCCATAATAGTGTATCTCTGTAAAATAAATTTTAATCTGAGCTGTGCCACTTACTAAATCCAGTTTTTCCAAGTATAAAATGAATATAATTAAACCCATCCAACTAGATTGTAAAAATACATATTTATGATGCCTAATTGTTATATCATCTCCACACATGTTAATTTTTTCCTTTTAGAGTACTTTTCAGTTCCAGTAATTCATTATTTAAACATATAAATAGAGTGTTAACGAGAGCATGATAAAGCTGGGAATTACCAAGCAAAGTCATTTTGGAACCTTTATTTTGTCTGTTTTGAGAATGTGCAGTACTTAAGAATGTTGAGGCCAGGTTATAATCTCAGGTCCACTTTAGTGCAATACTCATTACAACTTTTTTTAAAATCAGACTTGTTAGTGATATGCATCTCTGCAGACTCCTAATTCAGAATAAGTCTGAGCCCTGGCTTTTAATGCTGACTCTAACGCACATTGACTAGAGGAAGACAGCGTTGCTTTATACTGGCTGGTAATGTGACTACTGAGCTGTCATTGTATTACCATTGAGGTGCAGTGACAGGTGTATTGGAGCTGTAAGCAGTATCATATATATCCAGGACATTATGCAATAATAAAGAAGTTAAGAATCTTTTCTCTGAATGTAATATTCACTTCTGCCTAACATCAGAAAATATACACATGTGGATTTCAGCATACTGCCAATGACATGACAGAAGTTGGCTAAGTTTATGATAAGGCAGCCCTTGGCTCAAATCTAAATTTAGTTATCTCTGACTGCAAGATACTGCTGATGAAACTCTCAACTTTTTTTTGCTTAGCAACCTAAATATTATCTCAAAACCACTTCTAAATAGATAATTAAACCAGAGTTCACTAACATGGAATCTTTCCTGTTGTCATCAACTTGTATAAGTTTTAACACTTATTCTCAGCTTGTGGTTATTTTTGTTGCAGTTTTAGGGTACTCATTTCTAGTGTATGGAAATACTATTAATTTTTATAAATCAACATTAATTTCTACAACCTTACATTAAATTTGTTTAATAATTTTAGTGGCTTTTTCTAGAGATTCTATCTTGTTTTCTACATAGAAGATAATGATGTCTGCAATAAACATAGTTTTATTTCTTATTTTTCCCCCATTTTGTTACTTTTATTTATTTTTATGCATTATTGTGCTATCAAGAAATATCATTAAAATATTAACTATAAGTGGTGATAGTAGAGTCATTGTTTGGTTCTTGAGCCTAGAAGAAAAATATTGTCTTTCGTCAATAAGTGTGAGGTTAGCTGTCGGTTTTTTTTGTAGATGCTCTTCATTGCATTGAGTAAATGCTCTTCAGTTCTTATACTGAGAGTCATTTTATTTTAATCAGAAATGGTTGTTGATTCTGTCATGGTTTTTCTGCATCTATTAACACAATCACATGTTTGTTTGTTTTTTTAATTTTTGTTTGTTAATATTATGAGCTACATTGATTTTTTTTTATTAAACCAACCTTGGATTCCTGGGACAAACTCCACTAGTCATGACTGATTATTAAATTCAATTTGCTAAACTTCCGTTTAGTATTTCAGCATGTGTGTTTTGCAGTTTTCTTTTCATGTGATATTGTTTTCAGCTTGTGGTGTCAGGGTAACGCTGACTCATAGAATGAGTTGAAAAATAATCCTTCTCCTTAATGTTCTGTAAAAGTTTTGGTAGAAGTGTTATTATTTCCTCCTTAAATGATTGGTAGACTTCATCAGTGACACTAGACTTGAATTTTATATTTTCAGTTGGATTTTAATTTCCCTTTTTAAAGCCTTTTTTGCCTTCTTTTGGATACGTTCAATGTTTTGTCATTCAATTGTATCTCCATTGTTGGCTTATTTGCTAGAATTCTTTGTAATTATTTGTTTTGTTATTTTATGTTTTCTTTGGATGAATACTATGTATATTTAAGTTATCACAGTCTATCTTCTAGTCAGCTATGTGGCCAACTGAATAGTGATCAATTTGAGTGCAAAACTTATCAAACAATAACATTAATATCATATGCTAGCAAAATTTTGCTGAAGATAATTCAAGAAAGACTTCAGCCATGCGTTGACAGGGTAACTGCCAGATGTTCAATCCAGATTCAGAAGGGGGCATGGAATGAATTATATCATTTGTTGATGTCAGGTGGATCTTGGCCAAAAGCAGGGAATACAAACAAGATGTTCACTTATGTTTTATTGACTATGCATGTGAATGTATTTAACTGTGTAGATCATAACAAATTATGTATAACATTATGAAGAATGAGAATTCCAGAACATTTACTTATGCTCGTGCAGAACCTGTACATAGACCAAGAAGTAGTCGTTAGAACAGAGTAAGGAAATACTGGGTCATTTAAAAACAAAAAATGTGTGTGGCAGTGTTGTATCCTTTCACCACACATATTCGAACTGTACAATGTAGAAATAATCCATGAAGTTGGGCTATATGAAGAAGAACATGAAATCAGGGTTAGAGGAAGACTCATTAATATACTGAATATGCACGATACAACCTTGCTTGCTAAAAATGAAGACTGTTTAAAGCACTTACTGATGAAAGCCAAAGACTACAGCTTTCAGTATGGATTGTCTTAACATGAAGAAAATGAAAACTCTCACAACTGGACTGATTAAGAACATCACAATAACTGTAGAAAAAAATTAAAGTTTTCAATGACTTCATTCTATTTGGATCAATAACCAATGTCCATAGAAGCAGCAGTCAAGAAATCAAAGGACACATTGAGTTAGGCAAATCTGCTGCAAAAGACCTCTACAAGTTTTTAAAAAGTAAAGATGTCACTTTGATGACTTAGGTGCTCATGACCCAAGCCATGGTCTTATAAATTGCTTCATATGTATGTGAAAGCTGGATAATGGAAATGGAAGAAGAAGAATCAATGCATTCAAATTGTGGTGTTAGCAAAGAATATTACATGTACCGTGGACTGCCAGAAAAAATGAATAAATCAGTCTTAGAAGAAATACAATCAGAATTCTCCTTAGAAGTGAGGATGATGAGACTTCAACTCCCTTATTTGGACACATCATCAGGAAAGACCAATAGCATGAAAAGTACACTATATTTGGGAAAATAGAGGACCAGCAAAAACCAAAGAAACACTCAGTGAGATAGACTAACATAATAGCTACGACAATGTACTTAGACATGATGATCATGAAGATTACCTAGGACTGGGCAACACTTCAGTCCATTGTACATTAGGTTACCATGAGTTGGAGCCAACTCAATGGCAAATAACAACAGCAAATCTGAAACTTACTATAATATACTTCCATATTTCCCCTCTACCCTCTACTTCCCTGTCTTTATGTTATTGTCATACATTTTATAATTATATGTGTTAAAAACATCAAAATAAACTATTGTTGTTGTTATGGTTAGGTACTGTCCAGTTGACCTCTTGAATGAACTCTTTGAGGAAATGTCAACTGAAGAAAAAGAACAAAGTAGGAGGTCTCACACTTCCTGATCTCAAAACATACTATACAGCCACTGTATAGCCTAATATTGGTTCAATGTCAGACACATAGACCAGTGGAATAGAACTGAGAACCTGGAAATAAAACAATCCATTTACGGGCAACTGATTTTCCACAAGGGGTCAAAATTCATTCAATGGAGAAGAAACAGTCTCTTTAATAAATGGTGCTGGCAAAACTGGATATCCACTTGAAGAAAATGAAACAGGGCCCATATCTCACACCATACATAAAAACCAGCTCAAAATGGATCAAAGACTTAAATGTTAAACCTAAAACTATAAAATTCCTGGAAGAAAACATAGGGAGAAAATGATGGGAACTCATTTTTTATAAAATAGACTAACAAACATAACTACAAATGCATGAATAGCAGAAGACAAACTAGATAATTGGGACCTCATAAAACATACTACTTTTTGAAAGAAATTTGATTTTATGTAATTTTGTGTAGTTTTCTTCATTTTTCTTATGCTTGGGGTTCATTGGGTATCTTGGATATGTGAGTTTACAGTTTTAATAAAGTTTGGAAAATTTTGGCCATTATTAATTAAATTGTTTTTCTTCCCCCACTCAAGAATTCTAATTGCACATATATTAAGCTACTTAAAGGTGACTGATGCTTTTTTTTTTCATTTTTATTTTTCTGTTTGCATTTTCTTTTGTTAACGTCTATTTATGTCTTCAAGTTCACAAATCATTTCTTCTGCAACATCTAAAGTTCTGCTAAACATTCCCAGTCTATTTTTATCTCTAACGCTGTAGTTTTCATCACCTGAAGTTTAATTTTGGGACTTTTAAAATATTTTCTTTTTTTTTTTTTATTGTACTTCAGGTGAAGGCTTACAGAACAAATAGTTTCTCATGAAACAGTAGTACACATATTGTTTTATG